>NC_064472.1:4450883-4683799 GCF_023343835.1 Lagopus muta | reverse complement strand
AACAAACAGCAGATGAGTGGAAAACATATGCAAACAGGTATTAGAAGCTCATGAAACTCCCGCAGTCCTGCAACTACCACAGTTCTTCATGGAAACTGCAACTCTGTTTCCTTCCTCACTTTGAAGTCTGCATTTGATGACAGGGAAAACAAAACAAAACCAAACAAAACAAAACTCTCTTCAACGTAGAGAAAAGAAGACTGAGAAGGGATCTTGTAAATGTTTGTAAATGTCTAAAGCAAAGTGGGAGGCAAATGGATGAGGCCAGGCTCTTGGTGGTGCATAGAGACAGCAGCAATGGCATAAAACTTGAACATAGTAAGTTCCACATTAATATGCAGAAGAGCTTCTGTACAGAAGGGGTGATGAATCATTGGAACAGGTTGCCCAGAGTGGTTGTGGAGTCTCCTTCTATGGAGATATTCAAGATCCATCTGGACACCTACCAGTGCAAACTATTGTAGGGTAGCTGCATTAGTTGGGGGATTGGACTTGATCTCTTCAGTCCCTTCCAAACCCTGCAGTTCTGGAATTCTGTGTGATTAAAACCAGGTGTACTCAGAATATATACTCAATGTGAATGGAGTTTGACAGTCCACATTAAAAAATCCATGTGAATCAGGGATCTTGGCACTTCCTCCACAGTCTAGTGAATCCAGTGTTGGGAATGTGCTATGAGAGTGCTTCTAGCAACACTGTCACAATCACCAGGTAGTAGTAGCTGAAAGTATTCCCTAGGGTGGTATAAAGTGAGATAGGATTGAGCAGAGCTAATATTTGATTCAGCTTCATTATGTGATGCCTTAGACACAGATCCCTTGCTGGCATTTAATCAAAGATATTGAACACTTTGGAACCAACAAAATGAAGCCAAACTTTCAGAATTCTAAGAGATGTGATTCCTTGTAATTATTTCTATTACCATCAAGAAGAATAAAATATGTAGTAGGATGTTTTTAGTTTACAAAAACATAGTCTACTTGGGTAAGGTGAAGAAAAAACAGAATATTTTGCTATAACAAATTGTACTCATGCGCAGAATTTTTAAATTGATGCCAATTTTCTACAATAATGTATCAGACGATTTCAAGAACTGCTGCATGGAATGAAATTATAAAACCATTTAGAAAAGATTTATTGCATTACTTGTGGTGTAACTTGTATGCCTTAAGATCATTAGTGGTTTGCCTCCTTGTTCTTGGATCTGACAATGCGTGAGAGCAGATTTAACAGTGAATACTAAACAACTTAGGATTCTAAACCACATAGGTCATTTGTGAAAGGCTGCTTTTCACATTTAAAAATAAATTCATAAAAAGAAAACAAGCTCATTTCTTCTCAAAATTTCATTGTGTGTTCTCACATGTGAGTGTTTGCCATGGTAGAGGGTGCACAGAGAGACATAGAGATGCATAGATAAACAGCATCATATTAAAAAAAAAAAAAATCCTTAAAAAATCACTAAGACAGCTTACACATTTGTCCCTTTTCACTCCCCAGACAAATACAAATAATAATGACCATATTAAAAATTAAGGAAATAATGATGTTCAGATAAAAATGAAGTCCTATAGTTTGTGCTCAGTATTGACTCAGGCTTTTCTCAGAAAAGGAAAAATAACAAGAAAAACCCAAAGACAGAGCTCCTCCGGATGTTTCCTCCTTCAGAATGTGTAAATTTAAAACAGGAACTTAACTTAAAAATTATAGGGTGAAGTACAGAAAATGTGATGGATTTTCTGTATAGCAGTCACTGCACATCTACCTGACCTTTACAGGCACAAAGCTGTACATGATATCTGTGTACAGACACAGCTAAACATGACTATCTCACATTACAGAGGGGTGAGAAGTCTGTCCAACTATCCAACTTCATATATTTCCTTAGTATCTGGGAAGATATTTTCTCACAGAAAAGAAGAACAAGCAAATATTTCAAGTCTCTCAAAGCTATCTTACACTTCATCCTCTGTCTGTTTGTGGCCAATTTCTGCTTCTTCAAAGACAGATAATGAATGGAAAATAAACCCAAAATACAGCTAGTCAAAGAAGAACACTATGAGGTATGGTTGCATAAAGCACAAGCTTTGATTCCCTTCATAGCGATGTCAGTGGCAAATCGCCTCTTTAGCTTATTGAAAACAGAGTTAAACCACTTATCATACCCAATTTTATGGGAACACAAGATATTTATCCAACATACTAGCAAGTGCTTGGTTTAACATGTTGGCTGAGCTGCAAGAAGTAAACTAATGAAATTACTGTTATTTGGGAAACAACCCACTCTCTGGAAGCTTGCCTGGATGTTTTGATCTGAATCCAACAGAACTTGGATTTTTCTTTTTTTTCTTTTTTTTTTAACCTGAAGCTCATATGTTAACTACGTTATCTATGTTAAATATGCTAACTAAGATTATCTTCATAAAACCCTGCTGCTATGATAAGATATCCCAGGCTGTGCAAGAATTTTTATTTTCAAGTCTGTAGGAAGAAGCAACCAGTTTTGGCCGTCTTACCTTAAATTATCATAGTAATAAAAATCCCAGTTTCTCAGCTGAGAATTAAAGTGCAGCTTCTGTGCCCAGCAAGATTTAAGCTTTTGTATTACAATGTTTTCGTCTCACAAAATATTTAGAATATCACAAAAAACAGGATCACCTTGGCAGCATTATTTCTACTGTTCCATTGAGATAATACTTTTATATATGTAACTGCATGTACTTCTCATTCTTTTAATTACAGTATGGATCTCATAAAAATCTTATAAATCTTATAAACATTTATGTAACAAAAGCAGCATACTTAGGAGAAAGTCCTAATTTTCATCAGCAGATCTACTTGCTTAAACTGTTTTGTTAGGAGGATGCTCATCTAGAAAATGCATTTGAATCTTTGAATGTGATAGAAATAAAATGCTCCAAAGCAAGACATGAAAAAGGAGGATAGCAGGAAATTTAAGAGATACCTAAATTCATGCACGAAAATCACTACCCAACTCCTTCACTGTTTAAGAGCCCCAAGCCAGCTATGTCTTTGTCCTGGTTTTGTGATTTTTGGTTTTCAGTATTCCACATCATAATCATAGAATCATAGAATCACTAAGGTTGGAAAAGACCTAAAAGATCACCCAGTCCAACCGTTCACCTATTCACCTATTCACCTATAACATCATGTGGGGCACTGGGAGTTTAACGGTTAATGCTCAAGTTCTGGGTACCTGCCTGGAAGAGAAGAATGTGGAATTCCACATTGCACAGGAGACTTTGCGGTCACAGAGAGGAGATACAACTCCTGGCAAGGTCACCTGATGGCCTCTTTTTCATCTGCTCTTCTTTGTCAGCTCTCCTCCCATCTCCCTGTGCTCAACTGGACTGTGCATCTCACCTCAGTGTTATAGTGAGGCCTATCCAACTTCCAGACATTCTCTCATTATATTTGATTTATTAGCTTCAATTCTGATTATATTGTATTATAGTGTGCTATCTTGCATTCTGATACTATGTTTAGTAAATTTGTTTCTCCTCAGATCGTTGCCACTGTTTTTAATTAGTTTGGGGTCCCCTGTTCCCTTTTCTGGAGGTGCAGATTTTGTGAAATTCCTCCGCCCCGCCAGTCACAGAACTGGGCCGAACCAGCCCATAAACTGTTGACAGTCTTAAGAACTTTCTTTATTGTCTTGACATATGCCCAGACTTCAAAAATTCCAGAAGTCTGAGGCCTTTTCAAATACCAAGTTTCCCTCTGCAATGTAGTATTGCTTCCAGAGAAGAGGTGGTAAAGAACAAAGTTCTGCCCAGTGGGATGCATGAAGAAGGACAAGCTTCTCAAACTGCATGCAGCTAGCTGACTTGATTGAAGATTATACTTTTACCTAATTAACAATTGCACTAATTGCTATACATAGGGTGCTCTGAAAATTATGCTGCCTATTTATTTCCAAGGAAATTACAACACACACACAAATAGCATAATAACACTATTTGCCAGAGTAAATTCACAGGTAATAAACACTATTTTTCAATATTGTTGCCACTATAAGCTATGTATTTTCTTGTGCAGTGAACAAGAGCCTGAATGCCATGCTTGTAAAAATCTGCATGGCCACCCAGAACTTTATTTGTCTTTCACATTGTTATTGCCTCTTCTGAAACACACTACCTATACTTATGGAGCAAATCATCTTGGATGAGATTGCACGGCATGTGCGTGATGTCCAGGGATCAGGACCAGCCAGCATGGGTTCATGAAAGGCAGGTCATTCTTCACCAACCTCATCTCCTTCTATGACTGGGTGACCTGTCTGGTGGATGAGGAAAGGGCTGTTGATGTAGTCTTCCTAGACTTCAGCAAAGCCTTTGACACGGTCCCTTACATACTTCTTCTGAGGAAACTGGCTGCCTGTGTCCTGGACGGGTACTGGGGCCCATCCTGTTTAATATCTTTATTGATGACCTAGATGAGGGGATTGAGTGCACCCTCAGTAAGTTTGCAGCTGACACCAAGTTGGGAGGTGGTGTCGATCTGCCTGAGGATAGGGAGGCCCTTCAGAGGGATCTAGATAAGCTGGATCGCTGGGCTGAGGTGAATGGGATGAAGTTTAACAAGGCCAAGTGTCGGGTTCTGCACTTTGGCCACAACAACCCCATGCAGCGTTACAGGCTTGGGGATGAATGGTTGGATGACTGTGAAGAGGAAAGGGACCTGGGGGTGTTGGTTGATGCTCGGTTGAACATGAGCCCACAGTGTGCCCAAGTGGCCAACAGGGCCAACGGCATCCTGGCCTGCATTAGAAATGGTGTGGCCAGCAGGAGCAGGGAGGTGATCATCCCCCTCTACTCAGCACTGGTGAGGCCGCACCTCGAGTACTGTGTTCAGTTTTTGGCCCCTCACTACAAGAAAGACATTGAGGCCCTGGAACGTGTCCAGAGAAGGGCAACGAAACTGGTGAGGGGTCTGGAGCACAAGTCTTATGAGGGGTGGTTGAAGGAGCTGGGATTGTTTAGTCTGGAGAAGAGGAGGCTCAGGGGATACCTCATTGCACTCTACAACCTCCTGAAGGGAGGTTGTGGTGAAGAGGGATTTGGCCTCTTCTCCCAGGCAACGAGCAGGACATGGGGAAATGGCCGCACGTTGTACCAGAGGAGGTTTAGATTAGACATAAGAAAGAACTTTTTCTCTCAGAGAGTGGTCAGGCACTGGAATGGCCTGCCCAGAGAGGTGGTGGAGTCGCCATCCCTGGCAGTGTTCAAGAGGCATCTGGATGATGTGCTGCATGATGTGGTTTAGTGCTTGTGGTGGCGACGGTGATGAGGAGACGGTTGGACTGGATGATCTTATAGGTCATTTCCAACCTTGTGATTCTATGATTCTATGATTACCTCACAGTCTTGACATCCACTGTTTGGAGCCCATAAATTTTCAACAAGTGTATATGGGTGAAATTTGTTCATCATGAAGGAATTCAACAGTATACCCTTGATCCATACGCACTCCATGTCAGACATCATTTTGTCAGACTGCCTCTCTGCTGCCATCTATCACACAGCAACAAAATGTAGTGGAGTATTGGAGAGAATGTTGCACTTCCACTGTCATGCTACCAAAATCTGTGTCTGACATTGCAGGCAAGTATAATAAAATAAGAGGCATTATTTTCAGAGCATTCCTTACAGTATTAATAATTTATGATCTTCACTTACTACTGCAGTCCGCTTTTCCCAGTACTTTAGAAGAATAAATGCTTCTAGGTGCATAAGTACAGAGGAAGACATCATCTGAGTACAATTGCTCAGTTCAGACTTTTAAGTAGGCCACTAAATCATGAAATAAGCAGGATCTCATGCACTCTCCTGGAACATTGTTTTCTGCTGACTAACTCAATTATTTATCATCACTGGCCATTAAATCCCACTGTTTGTCTTTCAGCACTGTACATAGTTAGACTAAAAAAAATTGAAATTCTCTTTGGGAACCTGATTTAGGACACTGGGAGTAAAATCTTAATAAATGAGACCTGGTTTGTTCTTTGGTTTCTGTTTATAGGTTCTGAGCACAGGTCTGGTGAGAGGTGTGCATACATTTTCCAAACTATGTACCTTTGATACCTGTCAGGACTTCTAGAAATTGTATGCACAGTCTTTCAAAACTATGTTTTTTGAGTGAGGATGCATGAGGTATTGTGGAAAGTAATCAGAAATGAAGTACTGAAGCACATATTCTGTAAACATTTTGGAAGGGGGGCTGATAGCAAGACATTTCCTAAAATTATATCAAGTCTAGTTTTAAAAGTTTATTCCCCAATTTTTTTATTTTTATTTATTTATTTATTTATTTTTTATAATGCATGTTCTCATTCTCTTTAATATTACATATACATGCAATTAAAGAACTAAAGCAATGTGCTGTTTGAAAAGGACAAAACCACAAAAAATATCATATGCTGTAAACAGGTGTCTCCTACAGACATTTTCAAGCAAAAAAAGGACAAAATTTATGTGGATATTCTCTTTCTCATAACGTGGAACAAAATATCTTGCTCTTTGAGGCAACATCATGAGACAGGGGAGACAATGTCTGATCAGCTGCAGAAGTGCCTTTGTAGTAGGAAGCCCTCATTAGGATGAGAGTAGGAAGTCACATGACTTTTATGTTCTTCTCACTGTGGTTAACTCCAGTCATCCCATTAAAGGTTTTTCCAAGTATCCAGGTCACTCGAATGCCCCCAGTAAATAGCAAAAGACTTTGAACAAATTGTCTGTAATGATAAACACATTCTGGACAACTCCAGTATTATGATTTCTTTTTGCCTTTAATGCATGAAACTGAAAAAGCACCTAGTGCAATGGAAGACCATTATAAATGCCATTAGTTATATTCCAACTTTGGTAGCTGAAGGATGCTGAATAATAATAGCAATGATATTCTCCTGGACAAGGGCATGGAACCTAAAATATAACCGATCAAGAATAGAAAAGGATATTCAGAAGTAAGCTTCCACCTTATAATTGTATATTAAGAAGGCCAATGGCATCCTGGCTTGGGTCAGAAACAATCTTGCCATCAGGAACAGGGAAGAAATTGTCCCCCTGTGCTCAGCAAGACAATGAGGCCCTGGAGCGTGTTCAAAGAAGGGCAAGAAAGCTAGTGAGGGGTCTGGAGCACAGGCCTTATGAGAAACGGCTGAAGGAGCTGGGAATGTTCAGTCTGGAGAAGACGAGGCTCAGGGGAGACCGTAGTGCTCTCTATAACTACCTGAAGGGAGACTGTAGTGAGCTGGGGGCCGACTTCTCTCATGTAACTGGTGATAGGACTGGAGGGAATGGCTTCAAGCTGTGCCGGGGGAGATTCAGGGTGGATGCTAGGAAATACTACTTCTCTGAAAGAGTGGTCGGGCAGTGGAATGGGCTGCCCAGGGAGGTGGTGGAGTCACCGACCTTGGAGATGCTCAAGGAACATTTGGACTTTGTGTTGAGGGATATTGTTTAGTAAGAGCTATTGGTGATCAGTGGATGGTTGGACGGGGTGATCCTGTGGGTCTTTTCCAACCTTGGTGATTCTATGATTCTATGATTCTATGATTCTATGATTTTAAGCCAAATTGAAAATAACTAAAGAGAGATAATGGTTTGTAAATAAATAAATAAATAAATAACTTGTGATTACTTCATTTTCTGTATTGTTTAAACAATTTTGACAAGCACAGAATCAGCTGGGGCCTGAGGCTGCATTTGTAAGGCAGTTGAAGGCAATCAATTTAAAAATTCTGCAGCCCTGTCCTCCTCCGTGTGCTGCTGGATTTTGAGTATAAAGCTGGCAGAAAATTTGTCATTTCATTGCTGTTGTTTTGCTACTTGACATTTCTGCTCCACAGGTTTAGCTAACATGGACTAGTTCATGAACAGGGTCATTGAGGATTAGTTCTGGCACAAAACAAAAGGCAGTGTTATTGCCTTAAGCCGACTGTATTATGTAGGAACATGGGGAATGTCACTGCCATAAAAGAAAAAAGACTGCCCAGACAAAGTCCTTACAAAGATGAGGACTGAACCCATTTCTATTTCCAATTAACTGCCAATCATGTTAAAAGAAATAATATAAGGAAAGGAAAAGACATATATATATTAAAAACTTGTATATATTTTTTATGATTTCCAAAAAAGTACCCTTTAAAGGAATGAGAATTCTTGAACCAGATCACCTGTAAAACATGAAAAGCATGCTTTTAACAAAACAAACAAATAAACAAACAAACAAACAAACAAACAAATCTTCTGCCAAGAATTTACAGGTTTCTGGTTCCTTTTTTAACTTAATACATAAGTAGCTAGACGTGTATAATATTCATACATGATTTGCAGAAAGTATTTATAGTCTCAAATCCATATACTTTTTATGGCTGAAATGATGCACTTTGGGGCTATGTTTAAGTTGAACAAAAGACTCACTGAAGATGACATAGCCAAGGGTGACACCCAGGAAACTGATTTACTTCTCTTAATAATGATTTTAAAATCTGTTTTCTACAAAGATTTCCATAACTGAAATTGTTTTTAAATTATCAAGAGTTGATTAAATTGGTATATTCTAGTTTAGTTCTTGTTTTGTCAAAGAATTTTAGAATTAAATAATAAAAAATAAAAAGTTGTTGCTGGATTATGATATATAATTTGTGCATGTGTTCATGACATTTTCTACTGGGTGGGATGCAAACTGAGGGAGAATAACATAGAGAACCTGTATCAAAATTGCTTGGGATGGATGTTAGTTCTCTAAGAAAAGGAATACTTGAATTTCTTGTTAATTTGTAGCTGACTTGATACAGCTCTAGAGAATACCTGTCAGAGAGCTAATCATATTCTTTGCCCATGCCAGAAAACAAAAAAATAAATAAACAACATGATTTCCTATTCTTTTCTACATATAATTTTATAAAGCACATAGCATTTTATTTATATGAAAATTATTTATTTTACTTATATAAATAATATTCTCCTTTAAAATCTACTTTTTTTTTTTGCATTCTTATTATTTAATTGTCAGCAATGCTGCAAGTCCCTGTAGATATGTGGAATGTGGAGAAAGAAATGATCTATTAAGCCCAAATAGTTCTTAGTAAGACATGACACAATGCTTTATCTTGCCTAAATATAGGTGACCTGAATTTAAAGGCCTTTACCCATACCCTTGGATGCTGTGTCTCACAGGCTGGAAATTAGTTGAATATTGAACCTCCATTTATATAGATTAATGAATATACCCCAAGTCTTCCAAGAAAACCCCTCTTGGGACACTTTTATTATGTAGATTGGAAAGTGCCAATATTCTGTTCATCTTTACCGTAAATTATTACAAGATAAAGTTGACACAGACATATATTTAATACATCTTTTATGTAAAAACAGGCATATAAAAATTATGCATTTAATTTGAGATACTTTTTCTGACTTTATATTGTAAGTGTGCAGTAGCTTGTATTCTTTGGAAAATAATAACTGAGAGATAAGTGAGGCAGACAGAAAATATGTGCTGTGATTATTAGCAGTAATTATGTAAGTAACATGATCTCTTTCACTCTCTTTTTTTCTGTTATCCCTTTCCTCCTTCCTTATTTTAGGTCAGGTAGTGGCTGTAAGGCAGGTGGAGACGGGTGAAATTCTGGGATTGAAAACACTCTGTTTCCATGTCTACATGAGTGTCTCTAATATTATTTAATATGTACAGAGAGAGCATATGTGAGAATCCTTCTTTGTTTTTTTTTGGCTCAAAGCTTGCTTCCTGAGGTTTTTCTTGTGATAAGACTCTGAGTGACTTGTCAAGGAGGCAAGTGATGGGTGCTAACTGTGTGACATTTGATATCGCTTTGGGAACATTTGAAAGCCCCTTCCCCCAGAGCTACTTGCTCTGTAGAAGAGCGGAAGAGAGTGCTCAGGAGTGTTCACTGGTGGAAGATCTCGCCTGTGGCCAAACCGCTCCAGCTTGGTATGGGAGGCTGGGGGATGATACCATTGTATCTTGCAAGGGCAAGATACAAGTTGGTGCCTCCCTGCTTCCTCTTATTGCTGGCAAGGCCAGAAAGATAAGAACAAAGGAGGTTCCTGCTGAGATCCCAGAGCCAGAAGCTGCCACCGCAAGGAGAGCTGACTCGACCACTTTGGATTTGAGCTGTCACTCCAAATATAGCTGACTCAACCACTTTGAATCATTGAAAAAGGGCCATCATCACCATGGTTGTCGTCCTTCGTCGTCAATACACCAACAATGCCCGACGACCCACCAATACTGAGGATCAAAGACGGAACTATGAACCTCGCTGGATCCATGGTGGTGACTATCTCCCTCTTGCTGACTATAAAGACCCCTTGCTTCTTCTTTTCTATCTTTTCTATCGCCCTCCTTCCCTTCCCCATTACCCTAATTCATAATAGTGTCCGTCCTCCCCTTCCCCATTTCCCCTGATTAAGATTTGTAATAAACTGGTTGGACCAACATTTGAACCGTTGTTTCTTAATCTCACTCCGGGTATACAGATATTAAAAGAACCTCCTCTCCCTCCTATAAATTGGAGCGAGACAGCATATAAAAACAATTATACTTCCAAAAAAGGAAAGGGAAAAAAAACCAAACCAAACCAAAACAAACAAACCCTTTTTATATAACTTCAGCATTTTGACATTTTTAATGCAGGAAAAATGCTGTCAAGAAGAGCTATCATTCTCTTGATGTTTGATGAACACACCTATTACACAGCTGTGGAAACACATAGGTCTTTAGACGCCTTTCCAGAGGTAATGGTGTTCTTGTTTTTCCTCACAGCTACCCTAGCGAGAAAGAACCAGCCACAGCCCTAAGCATCAATTTAGCAACCTGCCTCCTGCGATTGATAGGTGGAAATGAGCAATTCTTCCTGTATGCTATAGCTGACCTCTGTCCCCTATGTGACCATGTACCCAACAACAAGTTTGTAAGGCAGAACCTGAGACTTTTGTCTTCAACAGTAACACAGTTCTGCTGGTGAACAATATAGCAACAAAAGGGGAGCTGGAGTTTCAGTTTACCTAAGGGATCTGGAAGGTGTTGCCCTGTAAAGACAGTTTGCTTCAACAAACAAATTTCAACACTGGATGTTCCACACAAACACGAGGAAAAACTTCTTTATGGTGAGGGTAACTTCTCTACTGCCCAGAATAGCTGTGGAGTCTCTTTCTATGGAGATTCTCAAGATATGTACTTTCCTATGCAACCTACTCTAGGGAACCTACTTTAGCCGGGGTTGGACTAGATGTCCTCTAGAAGTTGATTCCAACCATTATGATTCAGTGATCCTAAGTAATTACTGACATTAATATAATTCCATTTTAAACTGAGGATATTTAACAGTGGTCTTCAGATCTGTTCTTGACTCACAAAATCTGCCACAAGGTGGTCAGTCTGCAAACAAGTTGGATCTCCTATCCATTAAATGAGGGCCATTTTGTATCACAGTATGTCTTTTCCTCTCCTATATCTCTGAAATACTGTGATTCTTGATAATGATTTTCATCACTGTGGCAAGTGGATTGAAAAGTCTTTGCCAGGTGAAAGAGCTGATATGGTACTTACTGTTCTCAAATTTCTCAGCACTCCCTGGAGGTCCATCCCAGTTCAGAAGTTTTATCACAGCAATATTTTACAGCTTCTATAACTTAAGTCTTTCTAAAGTTTATTGTTGACAGGTATAGCATATTCTCCCAGGCTTTGTGGTTTCATCTATTTCTCTTCTCTTCTTTCATCCACATCATGATAATCAACTCCACACAGGTCAAAGAATTCTTCAAAGTATTCCTTTGAACTTCTACCTCCTTAAAGACATCCCTGCTGTATTCTCTGATAACTTGGATCTCATCCAGTTTTGCTAGATAAAGACTTAGGAATATTTGGTGAGCACCTTATTAGCTAAACAGGAGAGCAGATACAGGTTCCTACATTTTTCATTAACATCTGGTCTGAGAACAGTGGGAGGGAAGAAGCCAGCAGTGAATGATCTGCATGCACTGGTTGCAAACTGCTATCTGCTCTCCCAGATGAAACCACATATTTGAAGCACCATTTTAAATCTTCAGCAGGGAACTCTCATTTCATCATTTATGTTAGTTATAAGGAATATAAATGAGGCTTTTTTGCCACTATCCTTCCAAAACACAGATAGTCTATTTTTCCCCAAATGTTCAGATGAAACCAGCTGTTTCCAGTCTCTTAAGCATGCATAGTACAGGGGGCCAGCAGAAACCAGAGAGATTTGTTGTCTCAAGTATTGAAAGAAGGAGCAACTTATGGTGCCTGTAGTAAGCTTTCCATTAGAAAGCTTAGGCATATTCCACTGAAGAAAATCCAAACTTCCCATAGACTTTGTGGAGTATTGCTTCTTTCTGATTTATTTCCCTTGTTTTGTACCTTTTTTTTTTTTTTTTTTTTTTTTTGGTTTTGTTTTGTTTTTTTAAATTGTATTTTGTTTTATTAAACTGTGTTTCCCAACTGTCTTGTATTTGTACAACAGTAATTTCTTTAACCTCTCCCTTTCACTTGCTAGGCCAACAAAGCTAAAGCTGCAACATCAGTTTCTATTATTCTTAATACAAGCCATCTCCTCTTATTATACTTATCATATGTGCACTTGAATCAGACATCTTCAGCTCTTGCTCTATCTTTTTGTCATCATATCTGCTGCTGTTCCCTTCCTAGAAGGCGTCAAGACTCATCTGGAGTGGAGAATGTTGAGAGACCTTCCCAGTTGTCTAGATTTTCATATGTGTACTCATATTGAGTTTTCCCCTATCTCCTGTCTGTTTTTCCCATCATTATTACTCTGCTTATTTCATCTTCTGTGAATTGTTTTGTACTCTCTGTTATGGCTTTTAAAAGTTTTCAGGGACATAAACTTCATCTTCTTCTGTGTTATTGAAATATATTCATCATCATGAGTGAATGTGTAATTCTCTGCAAGAGTTTGATGTGAATCAATTGTAATTTTTTTTTTTTCTATTGTCTTCAGAAGTGCTGCCCACTTAGGATGATTGAGTACCTTGAGTGTTCAAGTTAATTCATTCAGTGTCCTATATAAAGAGTCACTTGTGATTATTCAGCAGTGTCTAGCAATGGAGGCAAAGTTAGTATGCAGAAACTCAACTTCTTTCTCAGTAAGCTATGTGGCTTAGAAAAAGTTTGTCTTTAAAAATGTTAGTATGAATATTGAAAATATAGGAAGTTTATATGAGGGGAAAAGATGCAGTATCTTCAGTATGTTAGAAGCACCACCAACCATCTTTTACACTGCTTTGAGTAATCCAACACAGCAACTGAAATCAATGTGAAAAACAGTGAATTTATCTGAATGGAGCTGAAAATGGAGAGGTCAGCCTTCAAGATTTTCTGTTGCTGAGAAACAAATGGAAGAAACTGCCCAGAAGTCTTTGACAGGGCAGGATACTAGAGGGGACTGAATAAAGACAAAAACATCATTTAAAAATATATATGTATCTTTAATCTACTACCTCTGTTTCAGTTTATTCCTTCCAGAACAAAGAATTGTAATTTATCTTGCTTGTGGAATGCAGCAAAAGCAGGGAAATACTAATTTTTTTTTTTTTTCCCACCAAATTTCATAAATGTGAAATTGACTGTCTTCCTCTTCTGTTAATTATACATAAAACATAAGGGTAAAATGATACTGCTTTCTTTTACTCGCACACACAAACACACACACACAAAAAAAAAGGAGAGAGGAAAAGTGAGAGCAATATATGTATATCTACCTCCAAATATTGTTCTTGGAATTCTGTTCAAACTGCAACCATTTAAAATAATGTTCCTTTTGGTCTTGGTCTTATAGTTGCTAAAGCAGTTGTAAAGATAAAAGCTTTGTAAAAAATATGATGCATGACAAAGTACAAGAATGGAAAATCTCATTGTCACATTAATTATCTATTGACAGAAGATATACAGTAGGTGATGCAATGGCTTTGGATGTTCTTGTCTTTATTACCTCTTGGGGGAAAAGTTCAGCTCATGAAATGAGTTTGGTGCTCTTCAGTGGACATTTGTCCTAATCATAAAATAACCTCATAATTCAGCGCGTTGTAACAAAATTGGAGAGCTCAAATTGAGGAGGCTTAGAAACAGGAGCATCAGGGAGCAATAAATCAGTCTAGAGGTGCAGGACAATGCCACTTAGGGTGACTTTCACAGCATCTATAAGACAATGCCATCCCCATTACAAATCATTTTGCCAGTCAGACATCATAAGGAGGAGCACAGACTTGAAGATCAGACTAGAAATAATGCTAAAAAAGGTATCAGAAGTGGTCTAAGACACTACTCTGTCCAAATGCCATTTTTAGAGAATAGAGATTTTAATTCTGTATAAAAGTCATATTCTGTAATTTTCCTTTTCTATTTACTTATTTTTAGGGATTTTTCAGAGGTGTAAACAAAAAGAAATGTGTATGATACTCACCTATGTATATAAGATATCTGGAGGGGTGTGTTTAAAGATGTCTGCCACTGTAGGTATTACATTGTAAGAATTATGTTAGCATAAGTGTCTACTCTAGACATCTGTCTTTCCATTACTCATAAAAATTCAAGCAAATTCTCGTATGCTCCTACAGGTAATTAAACTTGGTTTAATATGAAATTAACTGCTTGTTTTCAGTTTAACATCTAATGTCATCTGCTCAGTGTTACCTTCTGAGATGGCTGCAATAGGTATCTTTGCTATCTCTACAGAGCCAAGGCCCACATGCAGCTATTTTCCTTATCACAAATGTCACTGTCTGGCCCACAGAGAACATTACGTTCAATCAGGGAGAAATTGACATAGTTCTAGAATGTAAATCATCACTGTGAGACACTAAACTCTGCCGAGGGCCATCGCTCACTTGTTTTCCTGTCATTTGTCATGATACAGGGAGGAATCAAATGTCAAAGAAGGAATCAGAATGGAAAAGTGTAGAAATACAAGTTACGTAGTGGACAGAGGAAGATAATTGCTTTTTGTTCTAGTTTCATGTTCTTATAATTAAGACTTAAAATTTTGTCTTTTCAGTGTAAAAAGTTATCTTAAGTAATTTGTAAAGACATTTTGCTTTTAATATAATGAGTTGATGATGTGAGGAAATACAGGAGGTAACTCTATTTAAGTCCTAAGACCTATACATAGAATATATGAAATAAACAAACTTAAAGCGCTGAAGCAGTCCATCTTGACTTACAGCCTTCTTCAGAAGTAATTATTCCACAATGAGATACAACCTGTGTTATGCCAAAAGTGAAAAAAAAATGCTAATTAACTATCATATATTACCAAGAGATGTTATGGATACATTTTCAAACTTTTATTTATTTATTTTTTAAATTTATTATCCGTCTTTCATTCTAAACGAAGCAAGCTGAATTACTGTCCAGCTACAGCACAGTCTGAGTGGAGTAAATTGTAACTGCTACCTTCATGGGGCTGTAGGTAACATAGTAAAATAAAATATTTTCCTCCTTCAGATTTTCCAGACATGTTTAGATGAGAGACTAGTCAGAGCTATGAAAGTATTTAGATGCAGAACAACTGTTTTTTAACTCTGTCATCTAGACCTGCTACCTAAATTCCATCTTCTGTGATGGAATGATAATAATTAATTAGGTAAGGCAGCTGTATCCACCATGTTGTGTAGTTATGACTTATGTTAGCTTCATCGAATATAACCTCCACCAGCTTTGCTCAATTAACTGAGGTTAAGTATTCCTATTTAAAAAATAAAAGATAGGCATTTCAGAGACAACATTCAACACTAAGCATTTACAGCACCATTCTTTACCATAGGTCAAGTGTGGACACATTGTTAACGATGGCATTTATCATAACTTTTTCTAGCTACCAGAGAGCTAGGCTTGGATGCAAGCTGGGCTTTGTGGAACAACATATAGGTGCTGTAAAGAGGCAGCCATTTTAGTCAGTGATTCATATCATGCTAACCATCCAAGCTAGACAGGAAAAATCAGCAGAGGAAGCTCTCTGTCACTTAATGACTAAATGCCATACTCAAGTATTATATGACTAAAAAGGAGTGAGATTAATTCAGAACTCTCCGCCCAGTACACATTCTGATGACTGAAATTGCTCATGGAAGATGTAGCAGAAGATTTTCAAAGGGTCTCATTCTTTTTGGAGCGACTAACTTAGTACAAAATATCTTTGATAATCTGCCATGTATGGGTTAGCTATGGCGACACTGAGAACCTGGACATTTCATGGGCTTGGTATGTCCAAAAGTATGGCAGTGAAAGTTGTATTACTGCTTGTAATTTGAAAATGTCAAGGATACTCAAACTATAGTGTTAAAATCTCAGAATGATACTTGGCATGGTTTCAGAAAACAACAACTAGTACTTTCCTAACCAGTTGCAGTGCATAGGGCAGAACCTATCATAGTCCAGGCAGCATTTCCAACAGCAGTTTGCATTTGGTAACCTTGATGTGAAGGCTGACAGTATACTAGTATGGAAAGATATTTTTATCATGTCACATGAGCTTAATGATAGAAAGAAAGTGTGTTTAATTTATAAATTCTTTTAAAGCTTAGTCTTAAACTGTATCCATGCCTTCTTTATTCAAATCCTTTGTATTCTGAACTGACCAGAGGCAGTCTGTGCCTAAAAATACAAAGCATAGCCAGCATTGATATAGTACATCTCTCATTAGTGCAGTTGAAACAATAACCAATGCTAAATATTTTTCAGATGATTCAAAGCTTAGGCATCTGCCTGAGAAATGCTAGTGAGCACCCCTCACGGTTTCTCAGGACAGTAATTTATATGGTCTCTTACATGTTGAATAACTGCTTCATTTCTCCCTTTGCAGTGTTCAGTATTGGAAGAGTTGCAGATGTTTTCTCCTGTTACTTATAGTCTCATAGCCACCTTCTGTACACTGCAGCCTCCTGTTGTCTCTTTACCAATACTTAGCTCAGAAACACCTCTGCTCTAGGAAGCTTCTCTAAGATCTTAGTAGTGGTACACATAAAATAATAACAGTAATTACAGTAATGTAAATGCAGGTTTGTGCTTTTTAAGTTAGGAAAAGGAAAATTCACCTTGAATGAGTGTGTTTGTATTCCTCTAAAAAGATTTGTCAGAGGTAGAAATATAGCCACATATAATCTGACTGTACACATTGAAGTGATGCTTTTGAGTGAAAATTTCTGATGAGATAAAATAAATCACTGGATTTTCTTGACTGGAATGGAAAGTAGAGAACAAAATACCAGATTTTAATGAACTGAAATTTTTAATAAAATCACAACTTTTTCATACTTAACACAGCAAAACAAATAAGCTACCCCCAGTTCCAAAATATATATATATTATTCTTCCAAAATATTATTAATTTGTTCAAACGATGAAAAAGAGTCTAAGAAGAAAAATGAAAAAAAATACAAATTACTAAGGCATACTCATGTTTTTCTAATGATATCAATTATCAGAGAACAGGCACAAATGACACTGAATACTAACAAAGCTTAATGGAATTCAGGAACTTTATTCTTCAACAAAATGTATGCATGATTTCATTGTAAAATTTATAAATAAATTCAATATGTAAAGAAGTCAAGGAAAAAAAAATATCAATGAGATTATATTCTATTTCATGCCAGATTTAAAAATGTATATTTAAAAAGCTCTCCCATCTGATCAATCAAATGACTCACTTGGATAGTCAAGGAATAGCAAGTTGAGGACTGAATCCTATATTGCAGATGTTACAGTGGAACAGATCTGCGCTGCTCTAGGGGAGGCTCTGGGAAGTATCTGACTGGTTTGTTTGTTCATTTATTTATTTATTTATTTGCACTCCTTTGTACTCTGTAGGAGTGCGATCAATTTACTACATGTCTGCAGGAACAGTACCTGTAGTTGCCAGCTGTGATTAGTAATAAGTAGAGGAGGCGGAGCTGTAGTCCTGCAGCCTTCAGGTTGTCTGATGTGGGAGTTATGCTGTGCATGCCAACACTTCCTGCTAAATGGAAAGAACAGTCATGATGGGGCTCTAACAGGGTAAAATTGAGAGCCACCAGAATTCTAGACCCAGCTCATATGCACACATGGGCTGAGCACGATCTAATCCTAAAACCATAAGTGAATGAAAAGCTGAAGGTCAAATCCTAAACTCGTTAACATTCAAAATGTCCACTGAAATAGGTGTTATTAATTCCTGGGGTGATTAAATGATTCATGCACACAAAGAGAAGAGGTGATAGACACAGATATCCCTTGTTCTAGAACTGGTGGTAGCTGGATCTGCAGAGGCTGCTGGTTTAAGTTCTAGCCAGGGACCACAGAGAAAGAAGACCATCCAGGGACCACAGAGATAAAGAATATTGTTTTCTCCACTCACATTTGGAGAGAAGGATTGAGAGGCTATGCTAACTGACTTGATCTATAATACAGAGGAGCCACAGGGTGACACAAGTTGGGCTTCAAGAAGCTACTACTTCTGCATGAGTGCTGAAGGGATGGAACTCCAGGATCTGCTCTGGAAGATGGTGTGTTAATGTTGCCTTTTTTGAGTTGTAGCTTGCTGTGGACAGCTCCTGAGGGGAGGCTCATGAGGAATTTCCATCAAGTTGTACTTTCCTGTTTTTTCCTCAGTGAACCTTTCAGCTTGCGCCACAGACTATCCCTCCTCTTCATCTTCTTCTCTGCCATGGTCAGTGAGGACTCTTTCCTTCGAATTTCCCTTACTAGTCCATGAAACACATCATCAATATAGAAGCGAAGAGCTGCTGAAGTCTCAAAAAAGGAGCAAGAATATTCTCTGGCTAAGCTCATTCCTTCTTCAGTTGAAACCTATGTGGGGGAAAAAAAAAAAGAAAAAAGTAAAACAGGTCCTTAAATATCATCTAATTTAGAGACTGTGAATAAACATGTGCTCATAACTCTGTGTCTTGTCCAAATTTTTGGGTACAACTCAAATGTGGCACATCACTAACATGCATTTTAATGGGAATATATTCTAACGGTATCACATCGGTGAGATGAATGTGTGAAATGACCAGACTGAATCTATGGAAAGCTTGAACAGAGCATACCGACAATATTCATATTATTTCGTATGCATCCTTTTTTCCCATATATTTCCTTATATTGTGCAGAATCCTGTGAGATTTGGTAAGCCTGGTTCCTTTGTTCTGTAGGCTAGACTTGATGTCCAAAAAGACTTTAGTGGAACTGTGATCCAAGAAAATCCCTTATCAGCACTCATCCAATCCTGGAGGAAATTTGACTTGAAGCTGAAAACACATCTTCTTTCATGCTTTTTTTTTTTTTTTTTTTTTTTTTTTTTTTGGTCAGTCACATACATTTCAGAGCATGATTTTAAAAATTTCAGTCCTGATAGGTCTGTAATCTTATCTTGTAATTCAGCTCATGCCTGAGACGTACAAAGATCTAAAATCCATTTTGGTTTTAGATTGTCTTTCCTAAATGGCTTCATATACTCACTCTACTCAGAGTAGATCAAGGAAATGTGTCTTTGTTTTTTTTTTGCGGAGCTGTAAGAGCAGAGTCACTGTGAATTTAGAAGGAACCAAGACAGCTCTTTTTAATTTGCCCGAATTTTCAGAGATTTAACTTCTGAAATTTCATTATTGGCTAATTCTTGGATCATCTGCCTGCTAATTCCCTAATAAAAGTGTTCTTTGTGATAATTACTCTGTGGTTTAGGTAGTGTTTAGATTTTTATCACAAGGTGTAATTATTGCCTACCACTAACAATATTTTTTCTCTTTTAGGGACTTATATAGTAAAATGCAACAAGTCTGCAGCAGAACAAAGAACAAAGAATAAAATCTATTAGCTAGCTGAATTTTACACTAGCTTAAAAACCAGTGTAATGGTCTTTATTTTCAGAGTTTGAACATTAAACTATATGGATGAAAAGTACAGAGTGTATTAAATTTCTAGATGAGAAAATCCAGACAGTGTTTTTATTGGTGTTCAGATATCGTGATTTGTAGTAACTTTCCAACTCTCTGGATAAAAATGACAAGTTAGACAGTTTTGTGAAAGACTACATCCCTGGTTATGAAAAGTATTAATTACTACTCTCTACCAGGACTGAACCAGCTTTATTTCTTTTTTTCTAATTTCACATACCCAAAATGCTATTTTTACTTATTATGGAAATGAACTGTTATGTTTCAAGATATAAACAAATTTCCTTATACCTGTCATGACGAGAATGCTCTTTTATGATTGGCTTATGATACTACCTTATTGTATTTTTTGCATGTAGCTGTTAAGCAGATGGTTAGAAATAAGATTATGGATGAAAAGCAACATCGGTTCATTTCAGTCTGAAAGTAAATCTGCACCTAGCACATATTTATATAAAATGGTCACAAAATTTCTGCTTATTACCTTTCTGCTGAGTCACAAAATCTGTAGTATCAGTAGGATCATACCTCTGTATTACAGATTTAATCTTAATTTAATTAAGAATATTTTAAGGGTAAGCAGGGATGTTGTATGCCAACCTGAGTAATACTCGCTGACACAATGAAAGATTGTTATTGCTTTCCAACTGCTATAATTGCCAACCTTTAGCAAAAGGAGATGGGTAGCAATATGGCCCTTGTTTTTCTCTGGGCAGCTGTGTAAGCAAAATATGTGATTCAATATGTCTATTGGGCCCCATTGAGAAATTGATTGTCTGGATAGAAGAATATTCTGGTCTATTTCAGACTTTTTAATCATTTTTTCTCTTGCTATTCCTTGAGCTGAAGGAAGATTTTTATTCCTATTTCTCTTTTTAAGATTCTGTAATTCTGAGCAAACCATTATGAACAGTTGTAGTTTCAGTGAATGCTTTATGTATTCATTATCTAAAATGAAAATAAAAAAATAAAACAAGTCAGAAATATGTTAAAAGAGTAAGTAAGGTTGTAAATATAATTAGAGTGCAAGCGAAATGCTACACATATTTAAAAAAAAAAAAAAAAAAAAGAAAAAAAGAAAGCCTTTACCCTTTCTCCATGACTTTCTAGTCTTTGTTTATTTTATTCCTCTTTTTTTTTTTTTTTTTCTTTCCCCCCATGTCTGTCTGTTCTAGGACCAAAACTTATATTTTCTTCAGCCAGTAAGGAAGAAAAATTGCAGAGAAGTCATGCTACAATCTGTAATGAAAGAGAGCTGTGAAAACTGGAGGATACTCAGGAGAAAAAAATTGCATAGAAAATCTTCTTCTGAGCCATGTGGTTGGAGGTTCATAACTTGACCAAATTTGTCAGAATTTCTATTAACAAGCAGACATTTTGTTTTGAACTCCAAAGTATTTTGACAAATTATAGAGACAACATTAATGATATTAATGAAAATAATTAATTTCAAAGCATGGCATTTTTCTTAATCTTGCCCTCAGGAGCTGATTAAGTGCTTTGATGAATTGTTCTGAAGTAATTCAGCACAGGAAGGACACCTGGCACAAAAATAAAATAAAATAAAATAAAATAAAATAAAATAAAATAAAATAAAATAAAATAAAATAAAATAAAATAAAATAAAATAAAATAAAATAAAATAAAAAAATCAGGACATTTAATCTAAGTTTTTTAGCTCCGAGGCCGAAAATAAGCATCTCAGAAATCTAATGCTGTCATAATAATAACTACTGCTTACAGCACCCATAAAAATATCGCTATGTAGCTATAGTAATTTTACTAATCTGTTTGCTGAGGAAATTATACAAAAGGATGTCCAGAGGAAAAGAACACATTCTTTCAGTTCATAACTCTGTCTAGAGGGTAGGTCTCTCTGGAATGAGAAACAAGGGATAAAGCCCTTGATGAGGTCACTGGCATGCACATAATTCCAGGGATTTTCCTTTTTCCCTTATTGCCACGAGAGAAACCATATAGCTGAAATCCAACCAGATCTGCACAGCTCAGGGACTTGTTGACAAATTGCAGCTTCTGTGGGTCTGTATCAAGAGATGATATGATCTGTCAGTGTGACACAGATAGGTCAGAGAGCGAGTTTTTACTATTGAACATATATCTGGAGTTTTATATCTCATTTTCAGAGCAACATTCTGTGATTGAATCTGGTGTTGTTTCCCAGAGAATAATTCTGGTTATATTGATTCCACTTTCACTCATTCCTTTACTAGTAAACCTAAGAGAGGAATGAAGAAGAAAGGATGTTGCAGTGAAGATAATGAAAGATTAAGATTTAAGTGTTAGAACAAGCTTACCAAATCCAAACTTCATTTGAAAGGTGTGAGTGTGGGGAAGTTGGATCATGACTCAAAAAAGATGAGCATGAAGCTCACCATGTAACTGAAGTGAAAAGTACTCCAGAATGACAAATTCATGAAATAGGTAGTGGAGCCTCATGGATGCTTAGGACCCCTGGGAAAACAGTCTTTTCATGGCTTCTCTGTTCTAAGCATCCAGTTAGATTCGTGTAATTTTACAGAGAAGATGCACCAGTCATAGCAGAATTTGATCTGTGCACACAAGACTGTAAGCAGAATTCGGGAGTTTTTTATCTCTGGATATCTCAGGGCCACTTGAAAGGGGCACAGCTTCATCCAGATAGAAAGAATTTACTGGCTACAAGCAGCGTTTTGTAGCATTAAAATTCTGTTTGTGACTTTTGCAAGCCTCCATGGAAAATTACAGGTGAGATTAAATGCAACACAGACAGATTGTGAAAGCCATGATGGATGAGCTGCCATCTTCAAGACAGCCAGTTCCCCACTAAGGTTCGCTTCTGTACAACACAAGTCTGCTAGAGATGGACAGTGGGTGGGGAGGCACTAGCAATCACTAGACACCATGTACAAAATATAATATCTGGATCTTAGAAAGTGCAAATAAATCGTATGATCCACCTCTGCCCTTCAGTTGTCATTATCTGGAAAATCTACCCCAGAATCAGATAGTTTTCTGTGTAGCTTTGTCTCTGGTCTTCCACTGGTCAAAGCAGGGAAAGGAGCATCTTAAAGTGGACTCTGACAAATATTTTATTATTAGCTGAATTAATAATATCATTTTTGGTGGTCTTCATGCAGGTAAACAATGCATTTCCACTTGAGCAGCTATTCTCTACAACAGCATCACAGAATCACAGAATCACAGAATCACAGAATCACAGAATCACAGAATCGTAGGGGTTGGAAGGGACCTCCAGAGATCATCGAGTCCAACCCCCCTGCCAAAGCAGGTTCCCTACAGTAGGTCACACAGGTAGGCATCCAGGCAGATCTTGAACATCTCCAGAGAAGGAGACTCCACCACCTCCCTGGGCAGCCTGTTCCAGTGCTCCGTCACCTCACTGTAAAGAAGTTCTTGCGCATGTTTGTGCGGAACTTCCTGTGCTGCAGCTTATGTGCATTTCCCCTTGTCCTGTCTCCACGTACCACTGAAAAGAGACTGGCCTCACCACTATGGCCCCCACACCTTAGATACTTACAGACCTGGATCAGGTCCCCTCTCAGTCTTCCTTTCTCAAGACTGAACAGACCCAAATCACTCAACCTTTCTTTGTAGGAGAGATGCTCCAGGCCCTTCACCATCTTTGTGGCCCTCTTTGTGGCTGGACTCTTTCCAAGAGATCCCTGTATTTTTTGTACTGGGGAGCCCAGAACTGGACGCAGTGCTCCAGATGAGGCCTTACCAGGGCAGAGTAGAGGGGGAGGATCCCCTCCCTCGACCTGCTGGCCACGCTCTTTTTAATGCACCCCAGGATGCCATTGGCCCTCTTGGCCACAAGGGCACACTGCTGGCTCATGGCCAACCTGTTGCCCACCAGGACACCAAGGTCCCTCTCTGCAGAGCACCTCTCCAGCAGCTCATCCCCCAACCTGTACCAGTGCATGCAATTATTCCTCCCCATCATCTACTTGAGATAGTCTGCTGTGTTCTCTTTGTGATTAGGAGGTCCTAACACTCATGGAGAAATGTACACTTAGAATACAAAAGATTACAAAGATTCTCCAAGCCTTTCATTACTGAGACTTTCACTCTGGAAGACCTCATTAAGTTTGCAATGGTAAACAGTTTCATTTTAAAACCAAAAACCTTGGTTCTGAGAAGACTCTTTTCTGGAGATGTGTGTTCTTGGTCATTAATCAGACAGAAGAGGGCACACATTTCTGGACACATTATTCATCCAAGTCCCACTGAGGCTAAGGAGAAGGAATTCAGTGGCTGTTGATTAAGCTCTACAAGGGCAATATTTTTGACAGGCAGTAATTTATGTGAACTACAAACAAAATATAACCTTTTGAAACCATAGTTAAGGAAGCAGCATCTTGAGCAACTTTGTTTTTACCATACCAGTTAATGAGAGGAGTAGGAAGTCACAAGCATTCTGAATAATGTCTAGGAAAGATCAATATTCCTTCCTTTTATATTTAGGTGTCTTAATCATATTCAATTTTTTTTAGTTGTTGTTCTGTTTTCTAAGAAGCGCTGTTCCAGAAAACAAGAAACTGAATGCCAGATTTTGTATGAGCATCCAGATATCATTTTGGAGACAGAAAGACAATCTGGAAGAATCCATACAAATGTTCAAATCCCTTCCCATAACTATCCATTCCATAAATATGTTAGAAAAAGAAAAATAAATGTTTGTTGTGGATATAAACCTATGATATAACATGGGAAAAAGGAGATGGAAAAATAAAATTCTTGCCTAAGACCTGAGTCTGCATTAACATATTTGCCAGGAGAAAAAATTGAAAAATAATCTAATGGATCTATAAAGTGATTGCCATTCCAGAAAACAAAAAAGTTAATTAAAAAAAAAAAAAAAAAAAAGAAAGCTATCTGTCTGACATGAATGATAATTTTATTGATCCCAGCTCTGACAACTGAGCTTGTGCCTAAGGCGGTCCAACAAAACAGCTGTGACATGTCTTCTTAATGATGAGCGACGACTAGAGCTATTCAATTTTTGCTAGACCAAGTTCGTCAATGTGTCTAAGGTACCAGGAAAAAAATAGTTAGTCCCTGACCACCCACCACAGATGAACATCAGGGACCTGCCCTGTAATCTGGACAGGGGCAAATTCTGCATTTTGATAGATGGGACAGAGTCCAATTAAGGTTGTAAATATCTGATCTGATCATTCCTATGTTACCTGTTTCCTTTCCTAAAGACAAAAGCTTTCACTGTAAAGCATTTAATTCCTACTTTAAGAAGTTTACAGGCCAATCCACTAACCTAAAAGCAAATCTATTATACCTAGCTTTTGATTTTCCACAGGCAAGAAGTGTATTAATATCCATGGTGGGAGAGATATTCTAGTGTCTGTTTTAAGGATCTTTTCAAGTGTGATATACTATTTTCAAGTCAAAGATCAAGTACTCACATCTTTAAGCACTGGGTTGGGTTTGAAAATCTGAGCAGAAAATTCAGATTTTTCTGTTTTTTGTTTTTTTTTACACAAGTGACACTGTTGCTATTTGTTTACATAGTATTACTATGTAAATAAAAGAAGAAAAACTGTTCCAAGATGTTTTTCACTTCTCTTTCTTCAGATATTTACAATTAAAAGCTTTCTTTTATATAATTGCCACAAAAAGTACACCCATGAATGGAGAGGAAAACAGAAAAATCAAATGGAAATAAATTGAGACTGAAAGAAATGTTGAAGACTGAGCTTTATAACAAGTTATTTTTTCCTTTGTGACCAGGTATTTAATATGACTATGTTTCAATTTTGAACAAATGTACAAAAAAATGAGAAAGTAAAAACATATATGTTTGGTTTTAAATACTCCAATTTCAATTCCCTCAATCCAAACACTTTTTTGTTTCTGAATCTTTAACTGAATTCAAGTGACTTATTGCTTAAAAATATGACTTGGAAACTTTTCCTTTTGTAAATACAAGAATAAAACATAAAATTAAACCTTACAATTATGTTTTAACATTCATGCCGGATCATTCACTGTAGTTACCAGTTTGATTTACCAAGATTAGACCAAAATCCATACTAGTTTCAGCTGATATAAACCAGCATTTTTCACTCAACCTGTTTGGTTGAGTGAAACACCTAAGTTTTTTCCTCAGTCTTTGAGGAAGCACCTCTTTTCAGCAAGCTGAACAGTAAATGAGTAACACACTGCAGAAGCGTGACAGAAAACTAATGTCAAGGCTATTGCTCCTAAATCTACTTAGAATTCTTCAGAAATGATTAGTTGAACAAACATAATTTCCTACTTCATGGCAATGAATTCTGCAGGCTTGGCTTTGCTGGTTTTCTAGATTACAAGCTTAGATGAGATAAAAGCTACTGTATCATTAATTGTAGTGGTGAAGGTGTTGAGGCACATACAGTTTGGTCTCGTATCTCCAGTTTTCCATGTTTTAATTAACCATTCTGTAACACTTTTTACTGTTTTCACATTTCAGAATTATTGATCAAATGGCCAAAACAGACCTTGTTGGCAGACTGTGGCTAGGAAAAGATGGCACAGAAATACCATGTACTGCATTACTAAGATAATTGATGCCCTCAGCTGATCCCAACTGGTCTGAAAGCACTTGCATTATAGAGCCTGAGATATACTTTTTCTTTTTTTCACTCTTAGCCTGATCTTTGCATTTTGAGAGGAAGAAAAACACAGCTTTAATAGTGCAGGAAACGATAGTCTGTGGTTTCTGTGTTATGATTTGGAGTTTGCTTTCAGAAGATGGAGGGTGGAGACTGTAAGAACATAGTACTTATTTTGTACACTTGCACAGAAAACTTTATCATAGTCTCAAGAAAAATAAAATTCCTGGACAGAGTAGAAGACATTAATCTGTCCCAAATTATCCATTTTATGTCTGCTTAATCACTGAGCTGGAATGTGAAGTGCACTCTTAATTTCCTTTCGTAAACCAGGAGAATCATATTTTTATTTCATCCAAATGAAATGCGAATTGTTGAGGAGTAGGAAAGTAATCTGATGAACCACCATTGAATGCTTGTTCTTATGTCCATTGCTATTGACTGCTTTTAGATTAGATTAACATTTCTTTTGACCTATTATGGTCATTGCTATGCACTTACACAAAATCTATATGCTATTACTAGCTATTTCATTAAATTCATCTATCTCAGACTTCTGCACATGAAGAAAAAAAAATTCCAATCTTAACATGAAATTATCATTATTTCTTGAGATGTTTATCACATATTTTGGGAGGGAGATTATAACACCACTGATTTCTGTTAGTTTTCTTTACCTCTTGGGAGTGATTTTTTTTTTTTTTTTTTTTTTTTTTTTTTTTTAAGTTGGATATACATTATTCCTGTGAAGTAGGATTTATACCATTAAGCAATTTAACTTTTTTTTTTTTTTTTTTTTTTTTTTTTTTTTTTTAATAAATTGAAACATTCTTCATACGGCTGTCTTGGCTGTCTAATCATGAAGTAAGTAAAGCACATGAGGCTCCAAGGTATATTTTTCATAACTTTTGCCAATTTTACCACATTATATCACAGATTAATGCTGAATTATTAAACCTGCCTCTCATTTCAATTAAAAATTACTATGGAACTAGGGTGCTGTCTACAGGTTAGACTATGAAGTTGTTCTCTAGTACAGACTACAATCTTTTGCCTTTACCTTGTCAAAAGCAAGACTGATGAATGAGTTAAGGCATCTTATACCAGGAAATGTTCTCAGAGAGTTGGCCTCAGGATCTGACTGAATTGGATACTCAAAGCCATATGATCTTGCATCAGTCAGCAATAGCTCTGGGTCTAATTTGAAGTGAATCTGGAAGCGTTAAATCCTTAGCATCAGTCTTCAAGATGAACAAGTTCAGGTCAATTGCTCAAAGCATTTTTCAGAGATCTGACAATTTTCTAAATTGTCCATCATCTATAAAGGTACTCTGATTGCAATACTTAGCTGAAGGTATAGTGGTCATAAGATGCAAAAGGGGGATGTTTCTACATTATTTCATAAGAGCAGATCTGTTCCTGATATTTTTATGTGAGGTTTTTCTGTTTTTGGCTTTTTTGTTTGTTTGTTTGTTTGTTTGTTTTCATGGAAACAATCAGGGAATTTATTACATTTTTCAATTCACAAGAAAGGAAAATTATTCCACATTCTTTTAAGCAACAACAAAAATTTTCAATTATCTCTTAGCAACAGATGGTTAACAAAAATACAGTCAAAGAATCTGTGAATGTTGCTTTTTGTACTTTATAGATTTTTTTTTTTTTAATAATTTTAAGCCAGAAAGTTAGTAGTGTCAGTTCTTATTTCAAGACTGAAAGCAATTTCTATTGCACTGTGAGCATAAGTTAACTATGAATCCAGTGCAACCAACCCATACATTATTTATGTATATACTGATGTAGACCATTGTCATTTCTGTTTTAGACATTTAGAATTCACTAGTCGTTTTATTTCAGCTTTTTATTACATCTCAGGCACTAAGTAGATGAGTACTGGAAAATCTAGATAAAAACTGGTAAACCATGGAAACATCTTTGTCATCATAATATGAAAATGATTTCAGGCAGACAATGAACGTCATGCTAAGTTCCCAGCTACAATAGGAAAAACACATCAAATCTCTCCATCTCTATGCAATTGTCATCTTCTGTCATTTGCAGAGCCTGTCCAGGTTGCTATAATGGGTATTACTGAAAAGAAGCAAAGATAATTTTTAATGCTTTTACAGAGATTTGGACAATGATGGAATAAAACAGACAAATGTGTATATATATGAATATACATGTGAATATACAAACAAAAATATATGTATTTATTTTCTCAGGCATCACAAATGCTTGAGTCATTAAAGTGCCTTAGGAACAACTGATACAAAATGTTTTATTTTCCAACCTCTACTTGCCTTGCTTTTCAAAGTAAAAGGTATATTAAACAATAAGGGGAGATATTATACTGGGGAATGGGGATGATGTTTTGCTATTCATTTTTCTGGAACTTAAAAATAATTTTGAAAGCTTAACAATTTTGAAGTTTATTGGGAAGATTTGTCAGACCATCTCATTAATGCATTATGATGGTGCAGAATATCTTTATCAAATGAGAGACAATGATCTTCCCCATCTAAATATTGATTCAGGCAAAGTATTACACTTTTGCAGAATATGAATTAACTGAAAGAAAATCCATTGAAGCTTTATTGGAGTGTTCCTTTTCAGCTTCCTTCTTATATAATGAAAGACAGCTCCTGGATAAACAAAGTGCCTTTTCTTGGTCACAGAAATAGTGAGAATCCCATGACATAGGAGCCTTAAAATGGAAATGACAGCTATATAAAGAGCAGATACTTTACTCCATCATGTGACATGGTATGCCAGCAAGGAGAATGCAGAATAAAGCACTGAGTCTGAAGAACT
This sequence comes from Lagopus muta, assembly GCF_023343835.1. Taxonomy (NCBI): domain Eukaryota; kingdom Metazoa; phylum Chordata; class Aves; order Galliformes; family Phasianidae; genus Lagopus; species Lagopus muta. Next base: position 4,654,398 of record NC_064472.1, on the reverse strand, counting down.
GTGTATAAAAGGTGTAACAGTGAGAAGGGAGTAATCTGAGGGAGGAAACTGAAAAATTTTAAATGGCCAGTGGGAAGGAAGAGCTATGAGAATGCATTTAGCTAATTAGACATAACAAGCTCTCTTACTGTCTGCTAACCTAATTCAAATTACCTCATTTTTGCTGCAGGCTAAAAGCATACACTTGTACAGTTTCTGCGGTAACTTGTTTGCGTATCTCGTGCAGTTGGAAATCTTCCTATTTGCCAGATAAGTTCCTTTGGATAACCCTTTTATGTTTGTTGCCTCTGGGTTTTGATTTTTCTCATAAGACCAAGCACCTTGAAGGAGATCAGCAGCTAACAGCTGGCAGAATCTTAACTTTGTTGAATATAGCTTTTTGATTATAATTTTTTGAGTACATCCCCAAGACATCACGGAGACTTTAAAAACTTTAGAAACTTGGAGATTGCTTAGAAACTTAAGGAACAGTGATTCTCTGTCATTAATCAGTTTTTGTTTGTTTGTTTGTTTGTTTTTTAACTTTTTTTCTTTTTTTTTTTTTCCTCACTAGTATACAATGAAATGACAGCATCGGTGGAGAAAGGAAAGGCCAATGTCATTTACCTGGACTTGAGCAAGGCCTTTAACATGGTCCCCCACCACATCCTTATCTCCAAATTGAAGGGATGTGGATTTGATGGGTGGATCACTCGATGGATAAGAAACTGGTTGAAAGGCCGCAGACAGAGGGTGGTCATCAATGGCTCTGTGTCCAGGTGCAGGCTGGTAACGAGCAGCGTCCTCCAGGGCTCTGTCTTGGGACTGGTGCTCTTTGACATCTTTATCAATGACATCGATGACAGAACTGAGTGCAACCTCAGCAAGTTTGCTGATGACACCAAGCTGAGTGGTGCGGTTGACACAGTGGAAGGAAGGGATGCCATTCAGAGGGACCTCAGCAGGCTGGAAAGGTGGGCCCACGTGAACCTAATGAGATTCAACACAGCACAGTGCAAGGTTTTGCACTGGGGCTGGAGGAATCCCAGGCATCTATACAGACTGGAAGGAGTGGTCCTTGAGAGCAGCCCTGTGGAGAAGGACCGGAGGGACTTGATAGATTAAAAAACTTAACATGAGCCAACAGTGTGCCCTTGTGGCTCGGAAGGCAAATGGTATCCTGGCCTCCATCAAAAGAGGGGTGGCCAGCAGAGACAGGGAGGTGATTGTCCCCCTCTGCTCTGCTCTAGTGAGGCCTCATCAAGAGTACTGTGTCCAGGTTTGTAGCACCCAGTACAAGAAAGACAGGGAGATGTTGGAGAGGGTCCAGAGGAGAGCTAAGAAGATGATCAGGGAACTGGAGCACCTCCCCTATGAGGACAGGCTGAGGGAGCTGGGCTTGTTCACCTTGGAAAAAAGAAGGCTTCGGGGTAACCTCATTGAAGCCTTTCAATACCTAAAGAAAACCTATAAACAGGAGGGAAATCAACTCTTTGAAATGCTTGATAACTGCAGGACAAGGGGAAATGGTTTTAAGTTGAGGGAGGGGAGATTTAGGTTGGATGTCGGGGGAAATTCTTTATGGAGAGAGTGGTGAGGTGCTGGAACAGGCTGCCCAGAGAGGCTGTGGATGCCTGTCCCTAGAAGTGTCCAAGGCTGGATTGGATTGGGCCCTGGGCAGCCTGGTCTAGTATTGAATGTGGAGGTTGGTGGCCCTGCATGTGGCAGGGGGGTTGGAGATTCATGATCCTTGAGGTCTCTTCTAACCCTGGCCATTCTGCGATTCTGTGATATTAATTTTTTACTGAGGAGACAATTGAGTTATCCAGATTGCTAATGCAAGCGGATTGCTGTTTACTACATGTTTATTACCACATAGAAAAGGAAATAGAGAAAGAAGAAAGAAACAGAAGAGTCGAGGCAGAATGAAAGAGGAGAGGAGGAACACAGATTACATTTTTATTATTCTAGCTTAGGGGTAAAATAAAAAATCAGACTCCTAACAAACCGAATGGCTGAAACTCCTTGCTATAAGCACCATTTTAACCTCTTCTGTGGTATATCCATCCAATTACACAGATACTCTTCTGATTGTCACGGTTTTGTGATTTTTTTTTTTTCGGTATTTCACGTCATAGCATCATATAGTGCACTGGGAGTTGAAGTGTTGCAGTTCTGGGCACCTGCCCCTTATGTTGCAGAAGTCATGGGATCTGGCCCCTCCTGGTTAGGCAGTCTCTTACTGCCTTGCAGTGGGTGCTGGAGGGTGCTTTCCTAGCTATATCAAGCTTTTCAGGTTTGACACTGTCTCAGGAACTCTCCTACTTTATTTGATTTAATAATCTCAATTTCAATTAGATTGTATTAAATTGTGTTATATTTAAAGGAACCTTTAGATATCATCTAATCCAACTCCTGTGCAATGAGCAAGGACATCTATAGCTTGGTCAGGTTACTCAAAATGAGTTCCAGCCTGATCTTACATGTCTCAAGGGGCAAGGCTTCCACTATCTCCTTCAGCAATCTCTTCCAGCAGGTTTGGATTTATTTGGATTTATTGAACCTCATGAGACTCACCCAGGCCTCTGCTCAAGTCTATCTAGATCTCTCCAGATCGCGTCCCATCTCTTGGGCATGCAGACCTATACACACACCTTCATGTTGTCCACAAGCTTGCTGAAGTTCACTTGATCCCACTTTTGATGTAATTGATGAAGATGTTAAAGAGTGACAGTCCCAGTGCTGACCCTTGAGGGATACTAGCGGTTACTGATTTCCATCCATACACTAAGCCATTAATCATCACACTGGTACAATCTTGCAACTAGCTCCTTGTCTATTGAACAGTCTACCCATCAAATGGAGAGAAGGATGTTATGAGAGATCGTGTCAAATGTCGTATTAAAGTCCAGATGGATGACATCAGTGTCTCTTCCCTTGTTCAGTGATCCAGTTATGCCCCCACAGAAGACCACTAGCTTGGTCAGGTAGGTTTTGTTCCTAGTGAATCCATGCTGATTATCCCATGTCACTTCCCTCTCTTCCATATGCCTTAGTGTAGATTCCAGGAGGATCTGCTCCATGATTTTCCCTCCCTTAGAGGTAAGGCTAACAGGTAGTTAGTTTCCTGGGTCATCTTTTCTACCTTTCTTAAAAATGGATATGATATTGCCTTTTTTTCCAGTCACCAGGGATTTCACTTCACTGCCATGACTTTCCAAATATCATCAAGAATGGCTCAGCAACTACATCAGCAAATTCCCTCAAGATTCTGAGATGCACCTCATCATCCTCACTTATGGACATTCAGGTACCCCAGGTGGTTGTAAACCTGATTTTCACTTACAGTGGGAGATACATCGCTCCCCCAGTTTCTACCTTCTGAGCCATCTGCTGAGGTATGTGTGTAGAGCAGCTACTAGTGAAAACTTAGGCAAAAAAGTTGTTGAATACATCAGTCTTCTCTTTTTCCATTATTACTATTCCATTATTATAGCCTGCCTGTCTTGCTCACTAGAGTGGATATGCTCTCTTGGATTTTCCTTTTCTGGTCAGTGTCCCTGTAGAAGCCTTTCTTATCCTTCCTTGCTCCCCTTGCTAAGTCCAGTTCTAGTTGAGCCGTGGCCTTCCTGGTGCTATCCCTACACAGCCTAGTAGCATCTTATTCCAGGTTGCTTGCTTCTGTTTCCACTGCATGTGCATTTTCTTTTTTTCCTACTGTTTGACCACCAGGTCCTGTTTCAGTCATGCTGATCTTTTGGCATGTACTTGGGAATGGAGAGTTCTTGTGCCCTGAGGAAAGCTTCCTTACAAATTTGTCAGCTCTACTGGCTTTACAACAACAGTTGGATGTGGACTCCAACAAAACAATGCCCTGAAAAGTCTCTTTAGTACAAGGAGGCTTTCAGCAGTAGGCACTCGATTGAGTGTACCTGTTTTCTGACATTTATTTATTTCACATCAGGTAGCTAACTCAAACCTGCAGTCTGGCCAGAGCCAGGAAAAGGAACTAAAAGCTAAAGAGACAGTGTGTGTATTGTGGATGCCATAAACTAGGCTGCCCTTCTGCCTCCTGTAAAGGTTGTTCAGAAAATGAGAGAGATAAAATGGTGGGTTGTAATCTAGAGTAAAACAAGCCATGTGAACCATTGCTTCTGTGTCTTTCTGTGCAGAGGAGATTGAAAGTGTAAGAAATCAGATAGCAGATACTTTAATATAAACATATCAAGAATTTTATGGGGGAAATAGTTTTAAGGGTTGTGGGGAATAAATGTAAAGCTTTTCAGAAGTAACCTATTCTGGCTGATTAAATGTTAGCAGTATTTTATCACTGATAATCACGTTGGCTAGTAGGTAAATCTGAAATTGGTGTAGATTGCCATGCATGCCTGAATGAGCAACACCATAGTTCAGAACACAAAATGAACGGGCAAAATTTTTCCCAAGCCACACAGACATAGCAGTGGCAAAATACATTCAGTATCTCATTTCTTTTCTCTCTGTTCAGAATTTTGTAATGGCTCTCCTTTTTTTTTTCTTTTATCTTTTTTCTTTTCTTTTTTTCTTTTTTCTTTTTTAATTTTTCTTACACACATAAATAAGTCTGGGTTTGAGGAAATGAAATTCCTGGTACTAAAAACAACAGCTGGTGAAAAACAGTAAGTGCTTGAAGCCTTAACTGTTGCTGTCAATAGCAATTCAGGACATGTTATCACCCCATTATTTTTTTGCCCTTAGAAATAAAATGAGTGTTACTAAATGGTTTAGAAAATGACAACAGCCTGTGGTAAAGTTTTGTTACACTCAATGGAAGGAATATTAATAAGAGGATAGTATGGTACCTGTGAGTCAAGTTGGGGTTGAAAAAGAACATGGATCTTATTTAGAAGTGTAGTCTCATAGAAAATCATGAGTTTGAGTGGACTCACAAACATCACCTCATCCAATGCCTGGATGTATGAAGGACCATTCAAGATTCAAACTAAGAACACTGCCCAAATATTTCTTGAATTGCATTAGGATTGTTGCTGTGACCACTGCTCTGGGGACCCTGCTACAGTGCCTGACCTCTCTCAGTGAAGAAGCATTTCCTGATATCCAACCTGACCTTTCCCTGACACTGATCCATGCCATTCCTTCACTTTCTTCAGAGAAAAGAGACCTTCTCTGTGACTGACACCAACAATTCAAGCTGGTATTAAATATATACTGTGTAATAGTGAATAAAACTCAGATCATTATTTAAGTTAGAAGAGATCTTTTGTAGGTCATCTAGATCAAACTCCTGCTCTAAGAGCTCTACTGCTCTACTGAGCAATCATGTTGAGTCACTGATAGCCAGGATTTCTAGGTTGTTATGTGAAAAGCTGTTTTCTCCTCAGTACTGCTCACCTGGTAGTGCTGTATGATGTCCATTCTAGGTACAGCTAGGATGTAATGTAGCTAATTTGTTTTCTTGAACGTCATGATTGTTGGATCTTTGTGATGCTGAATCATATTCATGAACTTCATGATGATCAGACTATCCCGGTTATTTATACAAACCGGGGGAAGAACCCTTGAGAGCAGCCCTGCAGAGAAGGACTTGAGAATCCTAGTGGATGAGAAGCTGGACATGAGCCAGTAGTGTGTTTGCAGCCCAGAAGGCCAACTGTGTTCTGGATTACATTAAAAAAGGAGAGGCCAACAGGGAGAGGGAGGTGATTGCCCCCCTCTATTGGCTCTTGTGAGGCCCCATCTGCAGTACTGCATACAGGTCTGGGCCCTCAGTACAGGACGGACGTGGAGCTCTTGGAAAGGGTCCAGAGGAGGGCACTAACATGATCGGAGAGTGGGAGCACTTCTCCTTTGAGGAAATGTTGAGGGAACTGGGCTTATTTAACTTGGAGTAGAGAAGGCTCCACGGAGACCTCATTGTGGCCTTCCAATACCTGAAAGGAGCTCATAAACAGGAGGGAGAACAGCTGTTTATGATGTTGGATAGTGATAGGACAAGGGGGAATGATCTTAAACTGAGACAGGGGAGGTTTAGGTTAGATATTAGGAGGAAGTTTTTCATTCAAAGAGTGGTGACACACTAGAACAGATTGTCCAAGGAGATTGTGGGTGCCACATGAATGTGGAGGCATTCAAGGCCAGGCTGGATGTGGCTCTAGTCTGGTGGTTGATGACCCTACACATAGCAGGGGGTTGAAACTAGATGATCTTTGAGGTCCTTTTCAACCCAGGCCATTCTATGATTCTGTGATTCTATGATTTTAAGATTCTACGATTGACCTCTGAAGAGTTCTGCCAATACTTTGCTGTCAACTAGACTTCATCTGGCTCATCAAAAGCCCTGGATCCTGGTGGTCCAATTTTTTTTTCCATCACCCTGTGTTCCTGCTACCTGAACCCTATTTCACCTGTTTGATGATATTATGAAATACTACACTGGCAGTCTTGTTAGAGTTAATTTAAATATAATTCACATCTCTCATCCACAGCCAATCATCAGAGGGTGATCACAGCCTTTCAAGAATGATTTGCACTTAATAAATCCACACTAGCTGTTCCCAAGCACTTTCTTGTTTTTCATGTGCCTGTACTTGCCTTTTGGGAGGATCTGCTTCAGAAATGTAACACTCATTTTCTTTCCAAGGCAACTGAGACATTAAAAATATTTAGATACACTTGATAGAACTTTATCTTAGGTACTGTTATCTGAAAACGCAGGCATCAGAACAATCTATTCATCATCTAGGAACCCAAGTGTGCACTTACAGACTGAGCTCCTGGCTACTTCAACACTACTGAATCATCTTCAAAGGTTGTCCAAGGAATGTACAGAAAGCTAAGTGGACATAAATATAATGATGTAGCCTTGCCCCATGATTTTGGATTACAACATGAATTTTTCTACCTGGTGGGTTTCTGCTTTTTTATTTTTTTATTTATTTACTTGCATTTATGTTATTACAGCCTGACTAGAGCCTTCTGATCTTTTATTTTTTTCTTTTTTTTTTTTTTTTAAATTATTATTATACTTTACTTAATAATCTTCCAAAAAGACTGGATATGGCTTAAAATGATCTAAAAACATATTTGTTTTTTAATTTGGAATGAATGCATCCTTTTATATAATGCTCTAGGCACTGGGATGTATCTGTGAAAAAGTTGGTTTGCTACTGCTTTCCAGTGTTGATTTGGCATTTACAACAATGATTTCATCTCTGCAATATGTCTTGTGAAAAAATAAACTGTCTTTATTTATATCCACTGTACAATATTCCTTTTATTCCCTAATATGTTTAACTTTGCATTCCATAGTCTGATGATGGGGTACACTGTAGGCTGTAGAAAATCTTCACCTATGGAATGAGTGAATATATTAAATAAAAAAATTACTCTAGAGCTACTCTGCAATAGGATTTAACAATTTTAAATATCTTTGGTTTTCTTGGTATTAAGCATTTTATGTTGTTCACTTTCATTTCTTTTAATGCTGTTCTGAGTGTTTTTAAATCATGTAACCCTGTGAAATCAACATGGACACTTTTAGAAAATAAAAATCTTTAGCTCTTCTCATTAGTTCTAATAATCTCATTTGTCCTGGGTAAGGATCTCTGTCATTTCAGCTTTCTTGGGTACAACCACAATAACAAGAAAATTCTGAGCTGGGTGTCAGCAGATTGAATGTTGATTAACAAATCCATAGATATATCGCAGTGGCATTTCATCTGTGTAGGACACATGGCTCTTGTATCAGAAAATGGATAGAATCATAGAATCATTGTATGGCATGGGTTGAAAAGGAACACAATGATCTTCTAGTTTCAACCCCCTGCAATGTGCAGGGCCACCAACCACCAGACCAGGCTGCCCAGAGCCACATCCAGCCTAGCCTTGAATGCCTCCAGAGATGGGGCATCCACAACCTCTCTGGGCAACCTGTTCCAGTACGTCACCACCCTATGAGTGAAAAACTTCCTCCTAATATCTCCTCTGTTTTAGTTGCAACTGGAGTGGAATGGAGCAATGACTGAAACATTAAAGCTCCAGACAGTATAGCTATTTTTGATTCCAAGTGCAAGGAATCAAGCAAAATATTTGGAAGGAATCATTCCAAGTGCAAGGAATCAAATATATATTTCATATATATTTATATTTCATTTCATTGCTATGTATAGTCATCTCATCCTAACTTCCTCAATTAAAAGTTTGTAACTTCTTAGCTCTATATATACTTTTTTGTATTTTTTCCTTTCATAGAATCATAGAATCATAAAATCATAGAATGGCCTGGGTTGAAAAGGACCTAGAAGACAAAGAATAAGACAAATAAAGAAACATACATACATATATATATATATATATATATATATATATAGAAAGGAATAAAACAACTGTTTAAAGGTAATCTCATTATAGATATATATATATCTTTCTGTACCGGGAGTGGTGGTCATGGGTGTATGAAAAGCTGTGTTTAGAGCACTATTTTAACACTCAGTAGTACAAATAGAATTGTCACAGTTTATCTGTCAAAATAACTGATATTACTGGAAAAAGAACGCACAGACAAGCTCGAGGTTAAACAATATCTTTTTCAGGTCTAAATCAAGAGCTGCAAACTTCAATTTAAAGATGACTAGGAACGATTGCTCTGATTTAAAATTAATGAAATTATTATTCACATGTTATAGAGAAATTGGCACCCTTGTACCAGGGGAAGGCACTCCGAAAAATTGTAGAGTTTCTTGTGATTATTTCTTTCCATTGGTGTTTCTGACAAGGACAGTACATAGCTAGTACAGTAGACAGTACATAACCAAAAACAGAAGAGAGGCATATGCCCTATCCCTTTCCTACTGAATAGCTGAGATGAGATGAGTAACCATCACCTAGCTATTAGGGAAAAAATTTCCTTTCCAGAAAATATTCATTTCAAGTCATCCAGTCATTTTTCATTAAAACAGTTCTTCCTCACAATTCTCCACATCTCTGTTTAGCAGTGTATGCACAGTTTAAAAGCTCTCTACTTTCATTTATCTAGGAGAAAGAAATTAAACTCTATTAAATTTCCTCAGATAGAATCGGTCTGATACACACTTTCTGCACCTGTTCTAATTTGAGTTTGCCACCATTGTCCATACATAAATGCAATTAATCTTAGTGGATATTTCACTTGTATATTCTGTAATATATTTGATATTTCCATGTCTCTGTTGCTGGTATCACTCAAAATATCTCTTGAAGTAAGACCTATTTTTTGCACAATTGCATGAGGTTTGTGGTTTATATCATCCTGTAAATGGTTGATACATACAAGACTTTCCCCGCTGCCTTTCAGCAGGTATGTTATAACAAAGACTGTTTCTATTAGTTCTTAAGGGTCTTGCACATTTTACAATAATATTTAATTCCACTTCTATCACTCCTCTGGGTCACACAGCTTTTCCTCTACAATAATCCTGTCTCTGACAGATAGAAAATGTTCCTACTTATCAGCAAATTTTGTTAGTATACTCCTGCATTTTCATGCCTACATGATAAGTGAAAATATTAAAGTTCAGCAAATTTAATAGTAACACCTAATATTCTTAGAGGGTAGATTCATTTCCAACTGTCAGGGTCATAACTAAACTTTTCCTTTCATAAGTCTTACTTAAATTTAAGCATGCATTTGTGGATAAGCCTGCAATCCAACGGTCATAATTTTTTTTGCCAGTAAATCACGCATTTATGTTGGCCCATCTAGACTAACCCATCTGTTGCAGTTATGCAGAATATAATGCAGGAAGGAATAATTTTTGAAATGCTGAATGGTTGTCTCTATTTTTATTAATGTGTGATTGTGAGTTCTTAGATACATCACTTTCCATTCGAAAATGCCAAGTTGACAAACACTAAATGCTCCATGGAAAGGAGACATGGAGTTGCACTGTTCCAGATACCTCACAGTGTGAATCACTTTTCCTGCATCTCCCAGCACATAAAGGCTCTGGTTCACAATCTATGCTGGTAGGCAGTAGGGTTATAAGTCCAACAATCCAATGCCTTGGGGTTTCTATATGAATTAACTGCACACGATTGCTTCTAAATGTCTTTTTGGAGACAAGCATAGAGCAGATGGGGATTTGTACAGGCCAAACTGATGGAAGCTTGAGATAAGGAGGAAAATTAAAAAAAAAAAGAAAACTGTGAAAGACAACCCTTTGTTTGTGTGCTTTGCTTCGCCACCTGCCAACCTCAGGCCTTATGATCTCCTCTCAGTGAACCATAGAGGCAGCAGTTGGAAAGATCAGATATATGCTCTTGGCAATCTGTCAGAAACTACTTTGTCACATTCCAAAGCACTAAAACCTTTGGAAATAAAATATCTGTGTTTAAAACTGTAACTGACCCTTATATGGGAGAACTTTTCACACATACACACACACTCTGTTGAACATGGCTTCTGCTATTTTTTTTACACATCACTAAAATATTAGTATTTATTTTTTATCTCCCTTAAGCATCTGTACCTTGTTTGTTTGCCTGTGGCAACACAGTTGTAATGTCATTCTCAAGAGAATATTCTGGGTTCCATTACACAACATATGAAATAAAAAATGGCTGAATGAAAAAAACAGATAAAGCAAACAGCTACTCTTTAAGTGATTTAAAGATGCAATTAGTCTATGTTTTTGTCACAGTATCAGCTGTAATTGGACCACAACTTGACTACATTTTTTTCTAAGAGATAATAAATGTGAATGGTGATACTGTTTCATTTCATTTGTTTTCTTTCTAAATTAAGCTTTGAAATGAAAAGTTAAATAAATAGATAGATAGATAGATAAATAAATAAATAAATAAATAAATAAATAAATAAATAAATATTGAGAGGATATTTCACTGTTTTGTTCTATATTTTTTCTTCTTACTATATAGGATATGTAGATTATCTCCTATTAAGCTCAGAACACTCTGCAGTTATTCAATTGCAGTTTTATATCATCCTGTTTTACAGAATAATCTTATAATTCCTTTAAATCCAGTGATAACTATATAAAGTATACAGGCTTAATGAGGAATAGGTATATTTTCATTCGTACCATCAACATAGTAAGTATTATTAAATTGAATATTCCAGTCATAATTATAAACACAGAAGGAAAACAGGACATTGTCACACCTGTCTACCTATACTGTTAAGAACTGATTCCCCATTTATTTGTTTCCCATTTATTTATTTAGCTGATGACTGGATCCTACCTACCTACCCTATCACACACTAAATGGTGTTTATTTTGCACTGGTCACAAACATAAATAATCCTGGCATCTCCTGTCTGTACCATGAAACCATCCTCTACTGACAGAATTTGGCAGACGTGGATTCTAGAAAGAATGTAGGAAGAGTGTAAGAATTAGTGTATGCTCAGGACTGAATTGCACTGGCAAAACAGTATGCTAGGAAGTTTTCACAATATTTCTCCAAATTGCTCTTGAATTTCAGTGAATTTTGTTATTTTCATGGAACATAAATGTACTCACATCTTTAGCACATCTTTAGAAAGTAAGTTTAAGCAAGATAAATTAATTACTCAGGCAAGATAATCTCTTTGTCAGTCCTCACTCTATGACACTTTTCTATATAGTGTAGAGATTCATAACTGTCCTGTCTGACCAATCTGCCTACTGTTGTCTCAGTAATACAATTTATCTCATTTTGTGCTAAGAACTAGCAGACTGATAAAATTAATAGGTCTAACTATCCTTCAGAATACTAGAGCCTCTGAATAATGTAGCTCAAAATTATGCAGTGTGAATCCAGCTCTGTGACAGTATCATCATAATATTCATTAATTACTGAAGTAGAATTTAACATGCATCTTGAGTATATTATCTTGCATCTCCATGCCTAGCTGATACTAACAAAACTATTCCTATGGTCTGGAAAAAAAAAAAAATTGGAAAATCACTGACAAGTACTACAAGTTGTTATTTTTATTCTTATTCTTATTTTTATTCTTATTTCTTATTTACTTTTGAATAAGAAATGTCCTCTGAATATTTACCATGAATCTCCAACATCTACTGTACCTATTTTTTTTCTTCTTACATTTACTCATCAGTGACTTGACTCTTCTACCACTAGAATCGTATTACTGACCTGTGATACTTAGAGTTAGGCCAGTAAGAAGTACTTTTGAAAATCAAGCTGCATATCACACATACATCATCATTAGAGGCACTTTAAAATCAGTGACAGTCATCAGTCACTGAAAGAAAACCTAATCAGCCAAACAGAGGTCAAAAAGACATTCACTCATATCTGCCCTGTTCCATGTGGGGTCATACATGAAAGGGGGAAAGGGGGAAAGGGGGAAAGTGGAGGGAAGGGCAAACAGGATGAGATCTTTAAGCCTCTCCCAGTAATGTTTGTCTCTCTGGGATGATAGGTATTTTATATAATAATGAAAAATACACATATCTATATTTACCCTAATAGAAATACTGAATCTATTCTATTAAAAAATTAGGGAAATAGAAACTCTGGTAAATCAAAACTGAAAATAATAATCATAGCAGCAGTGGCAATGATTTATTCCCCTCCTTCACCATGGCCAGAGCCTTCTTTGCACCAGAAGACATCTGATATTAGAAAATGATCAAGAAAGTTATGGTGATCAGGCTGGCTACATTAAACTAAATACCACTACTTGAGGTGTGGTCTCACCAGAGCTGAGCAGAGAGATATGCTACTGCCAACAACACTATTTCTGATAAAATCCATGGTGCCACTGGCCTTCTTGGCCATCTGGACACACTGCTGGCTCATGTTCAGCTGACTGTAGACTATCACCCCCATGTCCATTTCAGATACACAGTGTTCCAGCCACTCTGCCCCAGGCCTGTAGCATTGCCTGGAATTGTTTTGGACAAAGTGCAGGATCCAACATGCGGTCTTGTTGAACTTTGTCCCAGTGACCTCAGTCCAACTATCCAGCCTATCCAGATATCTCTCTAGGGCTTTCCATCCCCCCCCTGCCCCCCCCCCCCACCAGACAGATCAATGCTTCCTGCCGACTTGGTGTCATCTGCAAACTTTCTGAGAGTGCACTCATTCATGGTATTTGTGATTACTATGCAGTCTTATTTTGATCCTACAGATTTTTTCTCACCTCTCTGACACACCAATTCAACCGTTTTATCCTAATGATACAGCCTTTTTGCAATGCACTTTTGTCTTATACCAACCAAAAAAAAAAAAAAAGGTGCTGAAGGCTTAAGGACTCATATTTTACAGCTACACTGTGTCTGATGGTTTCTCTGAGAGATTTATATAACATATGAGCCTGAGCAATTCTAGTAACAGCCAGTATCCAATAAAGCTGATAGAACTACTACTTGTGGCACTTTTACTATGGGAGAATGTTTCACAATGCATGATATACTCTGATTCATATCCTGTCATTTATCAAGAGACATCTTATTAGACTTTGTTAACAGAAAATAAACTCATTTTTTTCACTATATGAGGATTAAAATATGGTAAATAATAATGGGGAAAATAACTGTCAAACAATTTACAAATGATATGCTGTGAAAATATGGCACCTTGATATTTTCATATGCTTCAGTAATACCACAATCCAAAAGGTGTTTTGCTTTTTAAGGGCTAAAAAGTATGGGCAAATATAGGCTTTAAGCTGCAATTCAAATTGAATGAGTTTAATAACAAATGTGGCACTAGAATCCAAAGTGGGTAAGAAGCATTAGGCAAGGATAAGACAGGAGACGGTTGTTAGCATTGTACTGAATAAACCAGGCACTTTCACAATATGAAGACTTCCTAATGCTTTAATTCGTGAAAGCCTTCCCAGACCACCTCCTGTGTTAGCAAACTTTTGCTGGATACACAATGTTCAGGGGTTTAGGCACCAATATAAAAACTTATCCTCTAAATCAGGAAAAAAGGCACTTCCCTCTCCCCAGATGGCAGACATTTTAACTTTTCCATCCTTACTTTTAAGTCTTTTGGTCTGTCTAAAAGATATAATCAGTCAGAGTGAGAACTTTATTCTGGACAACTAATCAATTTATATATCATTTTTGTTAGCTAAATAACAAGGGAAAATAAATGGAAAAGAATGAAATACATGAAGAAATAAAGGATGACAAAATATTCAGTTATGTTTTTGATTATTTGACCTATGTACAATTAAGGTATTGAAAGTGTTAGGTATTTCTTTGAAGATTAATTTTTGGAGAGGAAGTAGAGGAAAAGAGAAAATAATAATAATAATAATAATAAAAACAAACTGGAAAGCAAGGTAATGAAAAAGAGGAATTTGTAAAACAATATCAATCCGGAAAAAAAAAATGGAATTCTAGTGTGTATCTGTTGATCAGTTCCATGTTATCCAAGTAGAATATGAAAAATAGTTTTCTTTTTTAGGGAGAATTTTCAGACCAAACTGAAGATAATTTCAGCCTTCCAGAGCACGAGATGATCCTGACAATTTACCCTTATAGAAAATATCTATCATCTAAAAGTGCAACAGTGGAAATATTATAGACTGGGAATCAGTTTGGATTGTAATACTACGGTATCTTTTTTTTCTTTTTTTTCTTCTGCATAACATGTGAGCCAAAAAAGTATGATCTGTGATCTTCAAGACTGAAGTAAAACAGAAGGAATGAAAAATCAGCAAAAATGTATAGCTTTTTTCTTTTTTTTTCAGAAGAAAAAGCCCAACCAGTCGTGTTCTGAATCCTCAACCTAGTAATTGTTTTAGCTTTAGTTGGCCTAATTACTTTGTTTTTCTATGTGTGTTTTTGTTTGTTTGTTTGCTTGTTTTTTCCTGAAAATCAAGTTTTCATTTTATGTTTGAATTTAGGTACTTTCGCATGTGAAAATTTTTTTGCGTGCTTTCATTTGGCCATGAATTGAATCTCACATATCTTTTGAGATATGAAATATTCAGATTAAAACTCAGCTCTCATCCAATATTCAGAACACTTTTTGTTCAGCATATATACTGAATAAAAACTTCTGATTTCATTCCATGAACTTTAAACACTTAAGATGTCAAGGTCATGATCATTTCCTGTTCCTTGTACAGTTAGCAAGAAGTAATGGTCAGTTCAACTAATGTCTAAGTTGCTCTTTGGAAGACCTAAGATTCCCCTCTAACAATGAGGAAGCTGCAAGGACTTCATCCGTAACTACATTTAGTTTTTCACAGTGATCTAATCAACACTGAAGATAGAGGACTTCTTATCTTTATTTATACCTTTATGAATACTCATGAAAATAACTACTGTCATGGGATTATATAATGAAATTTGAACCCACGTCGTATTCATCCTTTGAATTGTTACCATAAATTGCAAATATCAGATGAAATATATTGATGCTTGTGTGCTTTCTGGAAAATGAGTAATGATATACTTAAGGAGGTTTCAGATGAATTTCTTTATCTTCATTTATACTAAAGTATCACCTTTTTAAATGTGACTAATCTTGTTATAAACTTGCTGTAAGTTTTGTGAATAGGTATTTGTATTTCATTTACAAGCTATGTATATGGCAGTGAGAAATAGGAAGGTTGAGTAAAAATTACATGGCTGAGATCAAATGTCTACTTTTAGATCATAAGTAATTGGCTATGCATCTAAATCATTAGTGAGAAATGAAATTCTCAGGCTTCCAGTTCAGTTTGGAAAACACATAAGATTAATGAGGGAGAGGAGTAAAGAAGTTCTACAGGAAAGGAGATACTAAAGGAAAGAAGGGGGCAGATTTTTTAGCAACATCTAAAAATGATGATAGAACAAGGGGAAATGGCTTCAACCTCAAAGAGGGTAGATTTATTTTGCTGGAGCAGGTGCAAAGAATGGCAACAAGGCTTGTGAAGGAGAATATGCCCTAAGAGGTGAGACTGAAGGAACTGGGGATGTTCAGTCTCGGGAAGAGGAGGCTGAGGGGAGACATTATTGCTCTCTTCAATTACCTCAAAGGTGAATTAAGTGAAAGTTGGGTTGGTTTCTTCTCACTGGTGACAGGTGACAGGATGAGGGGAAATGGACTGGGATAAGCTCCCCAGGGAGCTGGTTGGGTCACCATCCCAGAACACGCTTAAAAACTGGATGTGGTGCTCAGGGACATGATTTAGTGGAGGGTTGTTAGGATAGTATGGTTAGGTTGTGGTTGGACTCGATGATCTTTAAGGTCTTTTCTAACTTGAGCAATTCTATCATTCTATGACTCTATAAGGAAAAGGTCTTTTACACTGCCTATGGTGAGGCACAGGAACAGGCTGCACAGAGATGTGGTTGATGCCATATCCCTGGAGAGTTTCAAGACAAGGCTGCATCAAGCCTTGGGCAACCTGATTTAGCTGTGGTGTCCCTGTTTATTGCAGGGAAGCTGGACAAGATAATCTTTGAAGGTCCTTTCCTACCCAAAGGATTCTACAAATTCGTACTGTGACCTAAGTAGGGCTTAATAGTGATAATAATAAAATATGTACAACATAATATAATAGATATCTCCAAGCCTCCTCCAGTATAAACAATCCCAGTTCATTCCTCTGTTCCTCTTAAGACTTCTGCCCCAGATCCTTTGGTATTGTTGCCCTTCTTTGGTTGCACTTCACAGCCGTGACATCTTTCTTGTAGTGGTAGATCAAAAACAGACATTTATATTGAAGGTGCATCCTCACCAGTGTTGAGTACAGAGGGACCGTCACCTCCTTAGTCGTGCTGACTATGCTGTTTCTGATATAAATCAGGATGCTACTGGCCTTCACGGCCACATGGACACACTGCTGGCTTGTATTCAGATAACAGGTAAACTAACACCCCCACATCCTTTTTTCCGCCCAGCTTTCCAGCCACTCTACCCCAGGCCTGTAGAACTGCATGGGAGTGTTGTGATCAAAATGCAGCAATTGGCTCATACATTTTCATCAGCTCTTTGATCCACACTATCAAGAACCCTCTGTAGAGCCTTCCTACTCTCAGGCAGATTGACACTTACCCTCAGTTTGGTGTCATCTTAAAACTTACTGAGGATGTACTCACAGCCTTTTTTCAGACCATCAATAAAAATATTAAAAAGGGTCCATTCCAATATTTAGTTCTGAGGAGCACCACCAGCGATCAGTGACCAGTCAGATTTAACTGAGTTCACAACCACTCTCTAGGCCCAGACATCTGGCCAGTTTTACAATCAGTACACTTTACACATATCACAGTTTCCCTTGTTGAACTACACAAGGTTTCTCTCTGCCCAACTCTTCAGCCAATCCAAGTCTCATTGAATGGAAATACAACCTCTGGTGTGTCAACCACTTCTCTCAGCTCTGTATCATCAGCAAAGTTACTCGGTCCATCTTCCAGGTCAGTGATGCAGATACTGAACAAGACTACAGTCAGTACCTAGGAAATATTACTATCTTCAGGCCTCCAACTAGATTATGTATCACTGATCACAACCTCCTAGCCTCAGCTAGTTCTCAATCCACCTCTCTATGCACTCATCTGTGCCACACTTCCTAAGCTTATCCCTGAGGATGCTAGGTGAGACAGTGTGATGACAGAGTCAAGGTAGGACATTTCCACTGTTTTCCCCTCATATAAATAGGCAGTCATGGTGTCATAAAAGGTTAACATACTGATCAAGCATAACTTCACATTGGTGAATCCATGTTTACTGCTCCTGGTAACTTTCTTATTTTTCACTTGCTTGAAGATCACATCTAGAAGAAGCTGTTCCATCACCTTCCGGGGAGCAGAGATGAAGCTGACTGACCTGCAGTTTTTCAACTACTCCTTGCTCGCTTTAAAAACGGATGTGACATTGATTATCCTCCAGTGTCCAGTCACCTCTAACTTTCTCCATGATCTGTCAAAGACGATACAGAGTGGTTCAGCAATCACTTCTGCCAGCTCCCTCAGAACTCATGGGTGCATCCCTTCAGAGCCTAAGTATTTGTGCACTGAGTTTGTTTAGATGATGTCTGACCAAATCCCCCTTACCCAAGGGGAAGTCCTCCTTTCACCAAACTTTCCTTCTTATCTCCAGAGGCTGGGATTCCTGAAGGTGATTCATAGCGGTGAGGTATGAAACAAAGGTATTCAGTATCCTTGCCTTCTCAGTGTTCTTTATTACCAGGGCTCTCACCTCATTCAGCAGCAAACCCACACTTAAAGAAGCTTTTTTTTTTTTTTTTTTTTTTTTTTTTTAACTAGTCCTTCCTTGACAGACTTGATTTTAAGCAAGCCTGCATGCTATTAAAATGCTCCTATATTTATACTACATTCCATTAACTTTCCTCTTCCTTTTGAGTTTTTTCATGAACATTTTGATACCACCTGTTTCATTAAGGTATCTTCACTACAGGAACCTTCTGGACTGTGTGTGTGGCAGTGTTGCTTTTCCACCAAATATCAGGATGACTAAAATTCCCCATGAAAACCAATGCCTGAGATTGTGAGGCTGCTGCCAGCTGTTTGTGGAAGGTTTCATCAACTTAATTCGGTAGCAGATACCCACAATGATGTCACACATATTAACTTTTTCCTTCATTCTCATCCCTGAGTGGAACCCAATACATAACATTTACTATTTCAGGAAAAAAGCTACTTTATCACCTCACCTTTGTAACTTGTCTTTTCTAAAAACTGCGTAGTATTCCAGTCATGCAAGCTGTCCTATCACATCTCTGATTGAGATCACGATCTTATGCTCACACACAGATTTCTCATTCTTTCTATTTACTCCCCATGCTGCATGCCTTTCTAAATAAAATATGCAATGATCTTGACCTTGTTCAAAATAAAATACATTTGTTTATTAAGTTTATTATGGTTGTGGGTTTTTTTGTTTTTTTTTTTCTCAATTATACTGGAGATTCATTTTGTACATGATGTAGATACTAAACTGCATTCCAGTTTCCAAGTCTGATCTCCTAATGATCATGAGGTGAGCTTTTGTAGTTGTAAATAGTTGTTAATAGTAGTGGTTGAGCTCTATATCCTGATTTTCAGCAAAACTCATGCAGCATCTCAGAGAAAATCCTAGTGACCTCAATACAACAAGAATAACAATAATAACAATAACAATCATGTTCCAAAAAAATGTTATCTCTGAAATCAAAAGCTTTCAGGTTCAAAGTTGTTTTATGGCTGTGATTATTATGAAAATACATATAACAAAAAAGTTAACAGCAATATTCTATTTCACAATTTGCTAGATTTTTCTACTTTATGCCATTGTAAACGCAGTGTAAAAGAATAGCTCATTCCCTATGAAACTTGATGAAGTGGTATCACAGAATGAAGGAGAAAACAAATACATGAAATTACAAAAAATGATGTACTTATGTAGTTCATCTCCAAGAACTACTGCATCAGTTTTCCTGTTTTTTTTATTGATATTCTTAAATTGAAAAATGCTGAGGTGAACACAGAAAGCATATTAAATAAGAATATATTCATTATTGCTTTTCTCTTACATAATCCATTTCCCTGTGTGCATCGTGTGAGTAATGCCACAATTTATCCTTCTCAAGTCAATTTTGAAAACTATTTTCTCTAATGTATGACTTTTGATTTCACTCACTAAATCTTTCTCCATTCTTTATTTTGATAAACAAGTCACTTAGATTATCTCAGCAATCTGCAGCTGTTTGTTAGTAACATCACTTATCATTATATCTTTTCTTCATATGACGCAAAGCAAAAATTTTGGTGTATTATAAAAATTATTCCATGTCATTGTTTAACATTTTTAATTACTTATAAAGATTAAATTACTTATACATTAAAATTAAAATTTAATTATTTATAAATAGCACTGATCAGTCTTGCACCACGGCAACATTTTAAGCTGTGTACTCCTGAGATGTTAGATGATGAAGGCTACAAATAAATAATATGGTTCAGAAAGTGAATTTCAAATCTGAAGTTTCACACTTGCATTTTCTGATATCACATCCAACAAATAGGTCCAATAGGACTCAGATACTTGTTCCTATGCTATTTCATTGATCCTCATTTTCATGCAGTTCCCCAGATAGCTTCTCATTCTCAGACATTTTCTATCAGTCAGCTGGTGTCTTGCCTGCTGCCCTTTTTGTACTTCCGTGACCAATTACAATTTTTCTGTCTGCACACAAACTCCTAAACATTACAGCCCTTGTTTTATTTTTCATTTTCTGCAAGATCACTAATTAGTTTTTCCAGTGTTTTCTACTTTCTACTGACTACAGTCTGTCACATTATTCAATGTAATTTAAGTGTTTGATGCATGTAGCCCTTCTTCTAGTTTTCTGTTTGTAAACACATCCCAAGCAGACTTGTCATTTGTCTTTGTATACCTGCAATCTGCAGCCACCAATTTGCAATGTAAGGTTTGCTCCTGAATTGTATATCTCAGCAATTACACACTTTAAATTCAGAGAGTGTAATTTCCAACCCTCAGGAAACAAACTGAGTTACAGAAAGAAAAAAATTGGGGCCTTCAGACTAAGAATCTGGTTCTCAGGTGTCTTTGTGGAGTTCAGGGAGTTTTTGCTTTTTGTTGTTGTTGTTGGTGGTGGTGGTGGTGGTTCTCCTTAGTCGAAACAGCTTGACTGAACTATCAATTTTAACATTGAATATTTTCTGAGACAAAGTAAGGATATTTTTTATTTTTAGCAGTCCCAAGATACCTATTTGTATGAGTTTCAATTGACTAGCATCTGTGAAAATGCAAAATTAATACATTATAATTTTTAAATTTCGCACTCCTTACTTTTTTTCCCCTTCTTTTTGACATTACAAGCTTAGCTACTATTAGCAATTAGGTCTTGGGGAAAAAAAAAAAAAAAAAAAAAAAAAAAAAAAAAAAAAAAAAAAAGCCTGAAACTGGAATTTAATTTCTTGAAACAGGATTGAAATATCCAGTGAAATATCCAGGAGCTCAGACTGACATTTAAGGTGAGCAGGAACGGGATTGAAACAATCTTAAATTCTGATCACACTGTTATTAAGTGATTTGCTGTAAGGAAAAGCCATTTGAGAAACCAATAGCTGTAATAAAGAAATACCTACTTTCAATTAATAACACACACTTTCTGTCTTCTGTTTTCTCTCCATTTTTGCAGGACAGATTGTGAGAGAAAAACACATACTAAATCAGTTAAATAATAGATGGCCTGGAAAAAAAAAATAGAATCTTAACAAAATGATTGAAATTGCTTTTAAATTTGATCTCTTTGGAACAATTCACAGATTATTTTTGTTGTCTGACCTATCTAAAATGTGTTTTAATGCCCTATAAAGGAAATTATTGTGTCATAACCCAATTTAACTTTGTTACCATGGAAATTTTTGAATTGTTTGTGGTGAGATTAAATATTAATCTCTCTAATGGAGAACTCAACATCAGAACAAGACCTCTAATACACCTTGTCATCTATTAAGAGGGAGAAATTTTCCATTTCAGGATGCATTTAATCCCATCATAAAATAAATGTCTAAAACAGTAAGAAAATTATGTGCACTAATGCCAGTAAACTTGAGTTTACTTGATCTCAGAAGAAGTTCATTCATTGATCTCCACTAAACAAAACAACCTACTTTACAAGTGTGATTTACTTCCATATGAACTGTGGTGAAAATAAATATACTGATGCAGAGATTTGGGTCAGACTGGAAAATGAAGCAAAACTATTCTTTTTTTTTTTCTTTTTTTTTTTTCCCTTTGAATCATAATAGAATGCACACAAACCAACTTATATTTCTATTTTTCAGTTCTCAATTACTCAAGTAGAAAGTATTTAGTAGAAAAATTAGATGTGTCTTGACAGGGGAAAGCACAGACTTTAGTTTTAAAATATTATCAGTCTTCTCTGATGAACTTCTAAAGTAATCTAGGAAAGACACGTTCATTAGAATCTCATTACTTGGCTGGGTAATTGCTGTTCGTATCAGAAACACAAATCACAAGAAAAGCTTATTAAAACAACCTATTAAAAATCTCAGACTGTACCACAGTATCTGTCAGTGAATCATGTAAAGAGTACCAAGGAAATTACAAAATTGAAAAGCCTTGTTAGAATTATTTTTTCTTTGTGCTTGTAAGAACAAGATATTTTTCCTACTACTGTCTGCTTATGAACACCTTATCCTGTATAGAATTCAGTGAGTCAAAAAATAGAATATCCGCTATTTCCCACAGCAGAAAATTTCATATATTAATATACTTTTGTGCTGGAAGCATCTATCTTGTTCTTGAGTCTTTATTTTCTCCCTTAACTCTTTTTATCCTTATCCAGTTACCTGCTTAAAGATAATCATTGACACAGCTGACCATTGCCTATCACCTGTCCTGCTGACCTAATACATCCTCCTTCCTAATCTTAATAATAAGTCATAGCTAACAGCTACAGTTCTGATTCAGCAAATCACTGCTCAAGTTGAAGAAGGCAATCCTTGTATTCTTTAGTATTGAAAGTAAGAACCATGATATTTGGTTTACTATTAAGGAGCTATTTCTGTCTGTTCCTCTTCATTTCAGTACTAATTCAAGTATCAGTAATGAGATAATTAATCCAATCCTCCAATCTAGTATTCCTCAGCACAAAGTCAGTATGGGTAGACAGGAAATCTTGCACTTGTGAAATAAAATATAATTCAGCAACCAGAATACCTGTTCAGAAAATATTGGGGAGACCTTGCCTCCTTTTGTTCCTGCATAGCAATGGTTTAGTGCATGGTAGCAGCATGATTTAATGATTTTGGAGTCAAACTTAAAATATACCTGTTGACAGGATTTTAATGTTGCATCAGTCACATACTAAGATGATGTGGAAGGACACATTTGGTAAATATTTGATGAATGTCATAAAGACAATGGCAGAATCACATTTCCAAGAAATTCAAAATTATTAAAAGATTGTTGCAGGTTTTTTTTGTTCTGTTTTTTTTTTCTCATTTCCTTAAAGGTCCCTAGGTACTCTAGGGAATGTAAACAAAGTTAGAAATAACTAATTCATGCTGTTATTTTAGGATGGAAAACATGGTAATTTTATTGTCACTAGACATTTTAATGCAATCTAAAGCCACAGAGGAAATATGTACTCTTCATAATTTCAAGATAAAAGGTTTGTATGGCATGTTTATCATCAGGCTAGAGGCAGAATTTTACCAATATACTTTTACCGTTCTGATGAAGAATAGTAAAACTCCAAAATGTAGGATTTTTTTTATCATTTAAAATGAATATTTTTCCTCTACAGTAAACAAAGTAAGGTCCTGATATTTATTTTACTAAATATAACCTACATATTTTTTAAAATGTTTAAATATAAACATTTTCATTTGCTAATAACAGCCATCAGTGAAAATGTCTTCTCTGATCCACAATTAGCAGTAAGCTTCTGCAAAATGCAGTTCATATCATGCAGCCTCGTGCCATCATTCATACAGGTGAAGTTTATTAGTTTTCTTTGTATTCTCATCTAGAAACAGCAACACTAGGCACAAATAATCAATCAACTACAACTCACTATAACTCCACAACTTGGAGACACTGTCTAGTGAACACAGTGGTGATGAATTGACATTTGGACTGGATGATTTTAGAAGACTTTCCAAGCTCAATGATTCTATGATTCTGTGATAATCTGTAGACAAAAAAACCTAAAATGCTTGTTTCTCATATATTTAACTACATACATAACTACATACTTCATATCATATCATATCATATTATACTATTTCTATAATCTTAAACCTGCTCATCACTTTTGGAGTCCATCCACAAAAATCAAAAGTATTTTCTTAGATATATCTCCTGAAGATTTATGAACCATACTTGACTTTCTTTTAGTATTGTCTATGTCTATACTGTTATACGATCTTCTTCTACATCCCCACTACTTACAGAGAAGCACAGAACACATTTCTCCTGCTGGCATTCAAGAAAAACAGTCTCTGTCATTCCTACTCTTTTTTTCTAGCTTTGTTCATAGATAGAAAAGAGAGCAGCCACTAAAAAGAACTCTTACTTTGCATGAAGAAAGCAACATGCCCAGGAAAATTTCACTGCATTCATTTTGTTTTGTTTTGATTGATTTCTCTCAACAGTAAGCAGGCTGAGAAAGAGAATGTGCTCCACAAGTTCAACAGTGCCATTGACAGAGGTTTGGTTTTGTCTTTTTGAGAAGAAGGAGGTTGGTCACACATACCCAGGCTGTGGAAAGATAAGCTATTAGAGGGAGGCATATATTTGTATATTTCTATTGATGAGGAGATAAAACATCAGCAGCAAACTTCTCCTCCTCAATATCAAGCTCGTATGAGGATATTTGCCTTGCTGGTTGGGCCCATGACTGATATGAAAATGCACATGAAAGATATAACTGAAAAAGAATGGCAAAGCATTAAGAAGAAGTGCTTTGTATCTGAATGCCAACAAAAGAAAAAAAAAAATCTGTAAATTGTTGTTCAGTAGGCAGACATTAAATTTCACGACAAATGGTATTGTGCAATAATTATTTGAATAACTTGAGCAGTTACTGTATATAGCGCCCATGGTTAAAATTAAAAAGAGACAAATTGAAATGAAAAGCTGACTCTTAGCCAAAACTGAAGGGATGCTGCTGATACCATCTGCTACTATAGCCCACAGGAACCAGAAAACCACAGAATTAGCTTTATGTGAGGAATTATGTTTCATCTGCTTTTTAGGGAAGATTAACAGGAGCCTGTAGTCCAATTGTAATATTAATACCCATTCACTATTGTTTCTGATTTTGCTAGGAGTGGTTTTAAATCTCTATTGAGAAGTGTAAATGTTTTACCCAAACGACACAAGTTTTGTTGCTTTGTCGCACTAGATGGTCATAGTCATAACCAGTTTTCTTGTGTGTTTTTCAGATGTGTTACTAGTGATCCAGTACATGATATCGAGAACCATTTAGAAATTTTAAGTTTTTCATTATAAATGCTGCTTTCGCTGCATTTATAATGCAACATCCTTATTTCTGGAGAAGCCTTGCATATTATGAAGATTCATGCATGTGAGAATAAAAGAGCAGAAGGTTATGAATTTTTTGTCCTAATCCAAATAATCTTTTTTACATATATATATATATATATACATATTACTATGCTGAAATATTTAAAAGAAGAATTGAACATTTTTTAATATACAGTAGTGAAATAAGACACAAACCCAAAGCACTTTCAGTATCTGCTGCTTTCTGTTGTACAAGAAAGTGCCACTACTCTGATAACTAGGGATTCATGTTTAGCACCTCATGCCTTCTGCAGAATGATATTCTTGAGGGGAAAAAGAAAACATTCTCCAGTGATCTTGGAGCCCAGAAAAACATAAATAGAGGTTCTGATAAGAAATAGAATAGATCCGGCTTTATCTGTGAAATGAGTAGAAGTGTTGGAGGAGAGTTTTTAATTTTTATTGCCAAAGACATAGAATGTACTGTGCTTGAGCAGATTTCTTTCAACTAAATACCTGACATTGAGCCTGAACCTCAAATCAGGGAATTCTCTGCATGATGCCTCAGTGATCTTTTAAAGTTAAGCCTGAGTGAAAGTAAAGCTAATTATTGTTCTTGTCTCTATCAGCTACAGAAAAGTGTCTGTTTTTTTGACTCAGGAGATGCTTAGGGATAGGTTTATAACATCCAACACTGACATTTATATTCTGTGAACTTTGTTAATATCATATGGTTACACGAAAAAAAAAAAAAAAAGTAACTGGCATAAGGTAAAGTGAGAGCTAGGCTTTTTATATCAGCCATTGCCAATTGCCAGTTGCTGGCTTCTCAGCTAAATGTGAGCTCCTGCCAGCTCTGCAGCTGATTTTACTAACTACAGTAGCTGAATAGATGCTCTTTATTTACAGAGATAAATCCTGAGGCTCAGTTTGTTGTTCTCTGTATTCTTTGTGTTTTACTATTTCATCAAAATCCCTAATTAAGAAAACACGTCTTCTTTCAATGTACGTGGGTTTGAAAAGTGTTTGTTTGCTTGTTTTATCACTGTTGCTTTGTTTTGTTTTGTTTTGTTTTGTTTTCTCTCTCTTAAAACAAAGGATGACCTGAGTCTTCATGGAGTACGGAGTAGATACGTCACATTCCCTCCACACTACTCACCTTGAACTGGATGTAGAAACCCTAGTGGTGTTGGAGTAAGGAAAAATAGCTTTCCATAAAAAACACAGTCATGATTTCTGCTTATTTAATGATTGCACATAGAAATCCCATCAGAAATAAATGCATTTTTTTGCAGATGTACTGCCTTCACAATACACCCTACTTCAGAGCAAAGCAGGACAGGTATCAAATATTTTACTTAAAGAAAATGAGATTTAAAGGACAGGGTTATGTCAAGAACAGGATAAATTCACAAGTCCAGTGAAATCAGTTGCCAAATTTTGTAAATTGTAAATTAACCAGCACAGCAGAGCATTTTCTGCTCATTCCTAGTGTCAGAGCAATAAGTGGCAGGTTCCTGATGCTTGTGCTGCATGAAGAGGATTACATCTCAAGTAATTACTAACCCCATAATCCATCACTAACAAAAAGTATGCATTACCAGTTATTTTATTCTCAATGCCTAGGATCAGGTCAAGAGTTTATTTGTTATCTACAAAGCATTTCTTATTTGATGTGCAACCTCTGGGATTAATACATTTGCACTCTCTTATAGACAATGGTCTGCTTTCAGTTTATTTATTAATAGAATTTACAGACAATGACTAAGACTCCTGCTGAAAAAAAAAGTCTTTGCATTCTAAATTATTTCTGATGTATCCATTTCCTGAGTTTCCATTAAACAAGAAATATCTCTTGTAAGTGAAACTATTTACCATGCCAATTACTAACACTATGATATCTTATTTCAGATTATGTTAATCAGAGAATGTGTAACCCTGAGTTCTTCTCCAGGCTGAAAATCTAATTGTAATGGTAGTCAGAAAATTCTTCTTTCTCTTCCTTCCAAACCTATATATGCAAAAGCTGTATAAAATTATGCAATAATCTGAGCATTAAACAGGGAGATAATAACCAGTATTTCAGATCTACTAATACATAGTAATAAATCAGATAAATTTATCTCTCAGAAGATTTATTGATGTGGAAAAAGAAGAAATTGAAGCAGTTGGATTCTAATAATGATATTCATGTTAGATTACTTTCTGAGGCTAACCTCTTACTAATTCTACTCTAAATCTTTTTTTTTATATTTTTGTATGTGAGACAGGAAAAGTTTTTTTTTTTTTTTTTTTTTTTTTAATCCTTATGTATGTCACATAACTAAAATCTTGCTATTTTTAAGAATAAGGTACACCCTTGTTTTGCTAGGCTTTCTGTATTATCTTAAGCTCACAAAATATTTGGAACATAGACTTCCCATCACACGGTGCAAATGCCAGGCATGAAATATAGGTTCAGTTTAAGCCAGTGGGACACTTTTCATTGACTTCAGTGGGGCTAGGATTTCTCCTCATGAATTTCACTTTCACTATGTTGTTTTCACTTCATACACAGCCAAAAGCAAGAGGTGATATACGAGTAGCACTTAGCTGGGAGTAGCCTTAGGAAGAAACATAACACATCTAAATCATAACGCCTTCCCTGTTTCTTCTTTGTTTCCAGGGGTTGTAATATGCTGTTGATCTAAAACAACATTAAATGGCTTTACCTTTCCAATATACACTCTTAGAAACTAAAGTTGTCTATATTACATAGGTTGGTTACAGACTAGTTTGAAAATTATTTCCAGCCTATTCCTCATATAAGACATTTTGCTAGGAATAATTGAGCTCTACTTCTCTTTTGCTACAAAAACATACCAGAAATTCCTACTCCTTCTTACTTACTCCTACTACCTTCTTACTTATTTCATGAGGAGATATGTGGCCTGATCAGTGTACTCGAACTGTACTAGAAGTAAGAATTATTTTTTGCCATCGAAAAAGCATTATGAATTACTTATTAATATTGTTATTATTACTATTATTAATTATTTGCAAAAACTAGTGAGTATTTCATCCAATCTCATTTTTATCCCCATTTTTTTTTTTTTTCCATATATTTTACAGGAATGGGAAGAGGTGGGAGGTAAGTTTTTCTAATCAAACTTCGGGTTTAAAGGGTTATACTAAATTACTAAGTTAGTATTTTATTTTAAAGTTTATTTTGGAAAGGAGCCAGATTAACAGTCCTAGAACAGAAATTACAGGATCAGTTTGTGTTTCTTGGCCAAATGTTCTATAATATATAGATATTGATTTAAAAGATCCACTTGCCTAAGGAACCTTGAACTTGGTAAAAAAACATGCAGAAAAAATGCAAAGTTTTCGAAGTCAAATAAAGGAAGGGGTTAAAATATTCAAGGATCATTTTTTTCTTCATCCTACTGTGGAAAAGAAAAAAAATATCCAGAATATTTGAAAGAAATGTTTTCTTAACAGTTTAACTACTTCAATGACATTTCTTAGAAGAAAAGAAACAAAATTAATCTTTCATTACAGCACTACAGTAAGTCTTGCTTTCATGGCAAATTAACAAAAAAAGCTTTATGTGATATGGAAACTGGTTCAAAACAGAGTTGATTCATCACTCTCAGTCTCTAAAAGATTTCTTTTTTTCTTCCCTGCCAGTGTACTGTCTGAGTTGCAGAATTTTCAATTTCACTGTATCAGATTTCTATTTTAGTGTCTGTATCTAAGGCAAGACATTAAGATCAACAATGTCTATCAAACATATGCTAATGTCTGCCCTATTTTAATTCTTTTGCATCTGAAGCCTCTTCAGTCTTGAGGACTCCTATAGACAGTGACAGTGGATAACAGACATAAAATCTATGTTCCTGTGTTCAGTTCAATATTGTACAGTAAAATCCATATTGAAGAATTTAGCTTCAGAAATTTCAAAGAGACGTAGCTTATTTTAATTTTATATTTGCTGAACATGGTGACTTAAAGAGATAAGTAGCAAAGGAAGAATTCAAAGTCAGTGCTGAAATTTTTCAACTTACATTCAACAAGGGAAAACTAGTTAGAAGTGCTGACAATACTGGAGAACGATGTGATAGCTAGGGAAGCCTCAGAGACGCTGCTCTGCAAACTGACCTAGTATTCCTCAGCCTGTTTTCAATGGTGCAGATTTATTACATTTTGTTACTTTGGACTACACTGACAATAAATTTCTCCAGTGTTCTATAAAACATCTGTGTAACTAAAAATGAATAAACTTCTTTCTCTTCTTTTCTTGTGTATATTTGTTTTCTGGGTGATTCTTTTCTTGTGGATAAGTACAGAGGGCCGTTCTCAGTGTGAACCAAGAAGCTGACATATTTTTAAAAATAGGCATATTTTTAAAAATAGAGTTAAGCTTGCAAATTAACTTTTAGATACTTGCATATACCTATCAGGATTTGAAAAGCATCCTGCTAGGGCTCTGAATCTTGTTGCATGACATTTTTGTTTTTACAAATTGTATACTTAGGTCATATCAGTTTTCGTGCAGCTTTTAAATCTGCACAAATAAGTCACTGCAGCTGAAGCGTAACACCTCAATGGAATAAAACTTTGGACTTCACAGCAATAACCATGTCATTATAGAAGCCATATGAGAGTTATCTTATAAATGGCCACTCATTCTTTTAATGATACACTAAAAGATTTCATTAATCTTCATCTCTTTCCTATTTGTATAGGAGCAAAAATAATATGGGTCAAACATTATCAAACCATAAAATAAAGTCACAATAAGAGATGCTGAATATTGAAAGAAGCTGTCAAGAAAATCCACTTTATGCATTGGATGTTGCCATATTTTTGTTTCTACTGGATTTCCATTGTAGAAATTCCTCTGGTTTGATATATATGTTCAATACTTTGACCACTTAGATATGAGCTTGTGTATTGAACAACAACTAACAGATGCCATAGTGGATGTTGTACATTTGAAAAAACACCTTTGACATGTTTGACATAAATTAGTCATATAAAAGGCATCATTGCTAAACTGCCTGAACATGAAACAAAGTTCACTTAATATTGCTGAATGAGCTGATCAGGTAAGAGTCCTCTAGCTGTCCTTATTTCATCAGTAAATGCTATAGAAAAAGAATTATAGGGAGACACCAAGCAAAATGCAGAGGTTTGTCAGCTGGGCAAAACTTATGGGCTCCGTTGCAGTCTGACCCTTCATTTTTTAATAAATCCTTAAAATCAACGATAGTTTTGGTCAAGAGGCAATGACCAGACTCTCTAGCCTTTGACCAGATGGATTTCCCATCTAAGACTGAATAGATTATTTTCTAAACGAAATCCAAAGCTTTGAAAGGCCGCATGCATTAGCCTCTAGGCCTCAAGTTGCACCAAGCTGCAAAGGCCTGCTACAAAGAGACTTCATTTTTAACAATCTCTAAAAAATTCTAATCGAAAACAAGCTGCTGTATGTTCTAAAATTCTGTAATTAACTAAAAATTTACTGCACTTACCAGGTGCATGTTTGCCTAATCTAAGGAAAGCTACCCTTCCCCTCTCCTTGTTTTCCAAGAAAAGCTCCTTTGAAGGAAAAAGTTACCACATCTGCTGCTAGAGCTAGGTACAAATGATGAGAGACCACGTGGAGTGCGCTTTTCTTTTGTTTTCACTGTATCTTTGAATAGATCAGATCTTCTTTATAGAGATTAGAAACAGCCAATTGTTGCATCTTTTCTTCTAAAGAAGGCTTGTTTTCTTCCAGGAAAAAAAAATAAAAATTCTTTTTGTTTGGGCATGTGGAAAGAATAAGTTGCCAGCATGTTCCTGTATCAGCCACATGTGGCTGATGCTAGGACTAACTGTAAACATTTGGGAACTATAACCATTGCAGAATTTTTATTTAGGTAATAAAGAACAATATTTTAAAGTCTACTGAGAGGTGTCTAGAAAATAAAATGGTTATCTTTGAAAGTATGCAGGTGCACCACAAGAAGCACATATCTTAGGTACGGAAATCTTCATTGGAAGGACCTTAGTTTTGACACCATGTTGTTATAATATCATATGACACAAGACTTTTATGTAGGCTTTCTTTAACCTGAATACATTTTTCTCAGACAAAGATGAAATATCTATCATTTCTTCAAGTGGAATTTAATGTTTAAACACCATCTCTCCTTTGGTCTGCATACACTGAAGTTTTATGCTCCCAGGTTCCAAAGCAGAAACTCTTGCTGCTGAAGGACTATCCTGTGTGAATACAGTGTCACTGGCCTATAACTACATATGCATTCAACAGCCGTGTTGGAAAAACTTTAATTAACTTTTATGTTTTTGCATTAAAAGGTTAATACCCACTTTGGGACTACTATAGGTCTTGTTGCATTTGAATTAACTAGTATGACCAACTTTAAGGATTTCACCAGTAAGAACTCTTATGGCTAGCTTATAGAAAAATATTCTTTATTTATATTTACTAGTGCAATGTGTTTGACATTGTCCATGACATCCTGATCACCAAATTGGAGAAAAAATTGATTTGATGGAAGGACCATTCACTGGATAAGGAATTGGCTGAATGGCCGCACTCAGAGTTGAGGTCAATGGCTCAGTGTCCAAGTGGACACTGGCAACATGTGGCATTCCTCAGAGATCAATTCTGGGACCAGAGCTATTTAACATCTCAGTAGGCAGCAAAGATAGCGGGAGTTAGTTCACCCTCAGCAAGTTCGCAGATGACATCAAATGCTGAGTATTGCAGTTGACATTTAGAGGGAAGGGATGCCATCCAGAGGGACCTGGAATGGCTTGAGAGGTAGGTCCATGCCAACCCCATGAAGTTGAACAAGGCCAGGTGTAAGATCCTGCATCTGGGCTGGGCCAATCCAAAGCACAGGTACAGGTTGGTCAAAAAATGGCTTGAGAGCAGCCCTGAGGAGAAGGATTTGGTAGTGCTGGTTGATACAAGACAGTAATGTATGCTTGCAGCCCAGAAGGCCAACTGTATCCTGGGTTGCATCAAGAGAAGCATGATCAGCAGGTTGAGGGGAGGTGATTCTGCCCCTCTGCTCTTCTGAGACTCTGAGAACTGGAGTGCTGTATCTCAGTTCTGAGAGCCCCGATGTGTGAAAGATGTGGAGCTGTTGTAGCGGGTTGAGAGCAGGGCCACAAAGATGATCAGAAGGCTAAAGCACATCCCCTGTGATGACAGGCTTTTCAGTCTGGAGAAGACTCTGAGGAGACCTTATAGCAGCCTTCCAGTACTGAAAGGGGGCTACAGGAAAGCTGCAGAGGGATTTTTTGTAAGGGCAGATGTTGGTGCTCAGTCGAGTTAGGGAGCTCTCTCAGTTTCTTGTAGCATCAGACTAGTTCTACTTTATTGTGTTTAGCATACATCTTATACACCATCCACTTACAAACAAGAAGTTCCTGTTCCTCTGACAGTTCCTCCAATCAGTTAATTGGCCCCAACTTCTCCCAAGCAACAGTGATAAAGGACGAAAAGTTTCTCAATTGTGACATGATTAGCAGCGCATACTAAAGAACTCCTGTTTATCCTTAGACTGTTTGCTCTTTGTCTTATATTCCAGCCTCCCAAGGCTTCACAGTGATAAGTTCTATCAAACTCTGTGGTTACTCCTTACAGTTACATCTTCCCCAACAGGCAGATAGCAAGAGTTTGAAGGGAAATGGCTTAAAAACAGAATAAAGTAGATTTTGACTAGATAGAAGGAAGAAATTCTTTACTGTGAGGGTGGTGAGACATTGGAACAGGTTGCCCAGTGAGGCTGTGAATGCCCCCTCCCTGGAGGCATTCAAGGCCAGGCTGGATGGGGCTTTGAGCAACCTGGTCTAGAGAGAGGAGCCCCAGCCTATGGGTGTGTGAGTGTTGGAACTAGATAATCTTAAAGATCCCTTCCAACCCAAACCATTCTATTCTATGATTCTACTTTGAATTTCTACTTTTAGATTACTTAAATTTCTCTCTTAAATTTCAGTAATTTTATTACAGAAAGTGTCTGAAAAAGAAAAAAAAAATCTGCTTGTTCAACTCGTTTTAAACTTCAGAAGTACAGTGGGATGAATCCTACTTTAAGAATTTTATAATTGCTTTGTTGGTATGACGGAAGTATTGAGAAGTTTAAGTGATAAAGGAAAATGCAGTGAAAGTGCACTTTGAAAATGTACTGAGAGCTGGCCACTTTTGTAGGCTGATTTTTTCTAAACCACTTAAAAACACTGAGACATACTCTACTTTACAGCTCAGCCCTAATCCTAAGAGAAGTTAATAATGCTGATCTCAGCCACATTTACTGATTCTCAGCTTCATTCAAAAACTGTTACAGCTGTCAAATAATATTGTATGTAACTGGAAGACATTTTCAGTATAAAAAAAAATCTGATTATTTTTAGGTAACTTTTTATTCTT
Organism: Lagopus muta; assembly: GCF_023343835.1. Classification (NCBI taxonomy): domain Eukaryota; kingdom Metazoa; phylum Chordata; class Aves; order Galliformes; family Phasianidae; genus Lagopus; species Lagopus muta. Next base: position 4,621,001 of record NC_064472.1, on the reverse strand, counting down.
TTGAGTTACTCCCCGTACCGTGAATTTATTCATCAAATCCATGCTGTTATCTATTCTACATGTTGAAATTTCTGCTTTTTAAAAATTATTATTTTTATTTTTATCTTCCTAAGGACAAGTATTACTACTTTATTACAGTTCATCAAGCCCTGAAAGCAAACTCAGTAATTACCAACAACTGACTTCTGAGTAAAATAGAAAAACTCAGAATAGAAAATAGAAAATGTCACTGAACAATGTGCTACGTCTGGCCCATTTATTAAAAATAAAAAACAATTTATTGTCTGCAAAATATCCCTGAGAACTGTGTGGTTTATCTTATTTATTTGTTTGTTTGTTTTCTATGTGTATATGTGTAATACTCGTACATGCACATACGAGTATTATATGACAACAGGTAAGATATATTCAGATAGCTAATGAATCATATACAAACTCTTCTTTAAGATAACAAGACTAACTTCAGCTATGGTCTGGAAAAAAATTAAAGAAACAAAAAAAATAAAAAATAATAAAAAAACCATTTGTTAAACCAATACTACTGCTATGAGCCATTCGGAAAAGAAAGCACTTAGAATTTCATTTGCTTTATAAGTTAAGTGAACATATTTGTAGCACATTATTAAAGAAAAGATAATGCAGAGATAAAAAGGGCATAAATTTTATATAAAAAAATAAAGATAAAAGAGCAGTCTGAAGTGAATCAATTAATTTGGGGCTATTTTTCTAATATGTATGTGTCATAAAATACAAATTTCTTTTGTACATATAGCCATGAAAAGCAACTTAAAGTCAATAAAAAGCAAAACATTAGTTAATAAGATATGCTCCATTCCAGATTGCCTTCTTGAATGTGTTCTTTGCAATGTGATGCCTGAGAAAACTGTATTGCTGTTCATCATAACTCCTGTGGCTAAATCATAGCAAAGACAAACTCAGGGAGTATCAAGCCTGTGCTGTGCTAGGTTCTGTAAAAGTGGATTGGAAGATAGGACCTCATCCTGGACAAATTCAGCTGTGAGTTTGCTGCACAGACATGTAAAAAGAAAAAAAAATAAACTCATCTCCCAGTTTCATCTCAGATTATTTGCTAATAGAACGCAATGATTCACACTTGAATAGTAAATTATTACTCCCGCTCCCTGTGTTGTCTCAGCTGCTGTGACTGTAAGGTCAGAATTAGGGTTCTGACCAATGTCCTCCAATATTTATGTCCTGCTCATTCTCCAGTATGAGAAAACAAACTCACTATGCATTCTGAGGAGATGCAAAGAAAGTTACAGTCTATCAGTGTCCCAAAGGGAAATAAATAAAAACCATATCTCTGAGGATGTTGTGTGTTTTTTGTTTGTTTGTTTGTTTGTTTGTTTTACACTAATTATTTCAACTTTAGATTTTACTGGAAAAAATGTATATCATATTCTTGCAGACTAGCATATAATTAGTGAGGAAATAAATTTTCTTTAGACAACTGATGAAGTGGAAGGTTCTTCGCAGCTTGGAAACAACTTTAGTATTGCATGGCATGTAAAAAGATGCCAAAAGGGAAATCAATTCAAAAACTGAAAATGGGAAAAACAAAATCCCAATAAGCTAAATTAACAAAAATCAAGAAGGGCAAGTTTGTAACAGTGACCTTAGCTGACCTCCATTAGTGGGTAATTACTGCACAATCAATAGTCCTTATGCATAACTATGGACACAAATGGTCAACTGAAAGTGGTAAAAGAACAGTGATCAATAAACATTACAGTCTAGGGCACAACAGTCTAAGAAGTGGGCAAAAAAATTTAACTTTGGAAAACCAATTCAAGAAGCGTCAAGATTTCAAATTCGAACGATTTCCATGGTGAACTAGATCTTTATTTGGTTTAAATCCTTTTCTGTGTAACTAAATTACCAACTTGGTTACAACATGATTGCCTGACAATCAAAATTAGTTTGATTCCATTTTGTGAGATGTGGATAGCCACATTGCTAAGTAATACCTATAAACCATGAACATGTGAAAATGGAGATGCTCCACTTTGTTGTTTGATATGCAAATCAAATCAAACCATTGTTTTTTTTTGCCACAGTAACAGAAAAGAGAAAGACCCTTGCTGAGACACTAACCCTTCTATTGTTGCCAGATATAATGTTTTTACTAAACCAAAGCCCAATGAATTATCAGAAGAAAGTAAAAGAAACATTTATTGAACTCAAGCAAACTTTTATCTTGTCCTTGATGAAGACCAAGGTGTAAAAAAAAATAATTTAGTATTATTCCATGGCTGCTGCTCAGTCATCAGCAGTCCTTAAGAACTGAACTTTTAAATTCAGAAAATGTTTCTGTTCTTTTTCATTATTATTATTATTATTATTATTATTATTATTATTATTAAATTTACACTTATCAATATGAGACAGAGGTCAGTCAGCTATAGAATTTAAAACATGTTTATCAGAACTTAATACATATACAACCCCTCTTCCCATATTCAGAGAAAATTGAGGAAAATTATCTCAGGAACGTGGTTTCTACAGATGAATTTTTATCCAAGAAATCACATAAACACAGAATGATTTAGAGTAGAGGGAGATACCTGTGAGAATCCTTCTTTGTTTTTTTTTGGCTCAAAGCTTGCTTCCTGAGGTTTTTCTTGTGATAAGACTCTGAGTGATTTGTCAAGGAGGCAATTAATGGGTGCTAACCGTGTGACAATGGATATTGCTTTGGGAACATTTGAAAGCCCCTTCCCTCAGAGCTGCTTGCTGTGTAGAAAAGTGGAAGAGAGTGCTCAGGATTGTTCACTGGCAGAAGATCTGGCCCGTGACTAAAACCGCTCCAGCTTGGTTTGGGAAGCTGGGGGATGATGCCATTGTATCCTGTGCAGGCAAGATACAAGTTGGTGCCTCCCTGCTTCTTCTTAACTGCTGGCAAGGCCAGAAAGATAAGAACAAAGGAATTTCCTGCTGAGGTCCCAGAGCCAGAAGCTGCCACCGCAAGGAGAGCTGACTTGACCACTTTGGATTTGAGCTGTCACTCCAAAGACAGCTGACTTGACCACTTTGAAGTTTTGAAAAGGGGCCATCATCGCCATGGTTGTCTTCGTCTTCGTCGTCATCAATAGAACAACTATGCCCGATGACCCACCACTACTGAAGATCAAAGACTGAACTACGAACCACACTGGATCCATGGTGGTGACTATGTCCCTATTGCTGCCTATAAAGACTCCTTGCTTCTTTTTTCCTATCTTTTCTATCGCCCTCCTTCCCTTCCCCATTACCTTAATTCATAATAGTGTCTGTCCTCCCCTTTCCCATTTCCCTGATTAAGATTTGTAATAAACTGGTCGGACCAATATTTGAACCATTGTTTCTTAATCTCACACTGGGTATACAGATATTAAAAGAACCTCCTCTCCCTCCTATAAATTGGAGTGAGACATTTATTTAATGGCGTAGTCGGCAGGATATCCACCGTGAGAGTGTTGTCCTTCCAGATCTAGTCTGAAATTTTCTTTGTGTGTACTTCCTGGAGTTGCATGGAGCAATATTTTTGAAAACTTAGACGTGAGTCCTTCTCCAGGAAGACCGCTGCACATTCTGAAACTTTACAGTTTATGTGTATACCTCTCGGGGACATATGAATTAATTTTGATTATGTGTGTGCCTCCTCGGGAAGACCTCTCTGCATTTTGTGATTTAAGTATCTTGTAACTTAAGTGTGAAATTTGGACCTTTTTGTGTGCTCCCCTCAGAGAAAGGCAAGAGTGCTTTGAGCATTTGCATTTGAAAAATGTCTGTTTCCCTGAGGAGATAAGGAGTCACTTGAGCTTTTGAATACATGCACCTCCACCTCCCTTACTGTAGGTCTTTCATTGTATTGAAAAATGAGTGACAGCATTGCCACCATGAAAACCGAAGATGTATTATTGGATCTTTTAGAAAAACATGGTGCTCGACCATCTTTATCAGGTATGGATTGGGCACGACAGAACTGGTATAACTTGCAGAGTATTTTGGACCGTATTAGTGTTCTGCAAAAGAATACTCGTACCAGAGCTGGAAAAGGAAGTTGTTTATTTGTGCCGTACTTGGGGCTACTTTAAAAGCAGCCGTGGAGTTCCAAGATGAAAAGCATTCGGCAGAAACCCAAACTATACAAGCACTGCAGAAATCGGTTAAAGTAATACAAGAATTGGTAAAAATTCTGCAAAATCAAATAGTGAACCTTGAGGAACAATTAGAAAGAGAGAAACATATTTCAGCTTTGTTGCAAATGGCTTTTAAGGAACTGTTAATGTGTAAGCATGCCAGCGATACCGTCACCCATAGTTTGCCTCGAGAAAAAACTTTTCCTCAGAAGGAACTACCAGGAATGAAGGAAAGGCTAGATAAATTAGAAACTCCAATAGCCCCATTACGTCCTTTTATAAAAACTGAATATACATTCGATAACAGCAAGGATCTAGATCCTCAAATGAATGTTAAGGAAATTCCCTTCTCAGCCACTGAACTAGCAAAATTGAAGAAAGATTTTAGCCACTCTCCAAAGGAATCAGAGACAGAATATGTATGGAGGGTGAGTCTCACTGGTGGTGACCAGATTCAGTTAATAGAAAAGGAAGCAGAAGGTTATTGGGGACCAGGAGTATTTTTAACCACTTGCAACAGTCATGTTCCCTGGTCCTTAACACAGAGGGCTGCCTATTGGGCAGGTGGACTCAACCCTTTAGAAAGGGGAGACCCTCTTGCCATTACTGAAACAACTGACCAGTTAGTAGAGAGTGTTCAAAAGGCTGCTTGTCTCCAAATGATGTATGATAGAAAGCTTCAGCCACACCATGAATCACCTATGATGATGCCTGTTGATTCTGAGAGAATGACTGCTTTAATTAGGGGGCTTCCAGAGTCATTAAAACCTATAGGTATTCAACTGCAAGGAAAAATACAGGCAATGCCTCAGGGAGAGAGAGCCCGGCCAGTCTTAGAAGGAACTGTAATCCCCAACCATCTGCAGTCAGGAAACAAAGTATGGATGTGGGGGGAGGTTGCCCAAGAGTTAATTAACTATGGAAGAAAATATGGGCTGGTGATTTCTTCCTCCACTTAATTTGAGCCAAAGGAAGTAAGACTTGCAGCAATCAGCCTTGCCCCCAGGCCTCCAAGCTCAAAGTTCAGTGGGACTGGAAGGGTCCCATTGTCAGTAAAAACAGGTAGGCGAAATATTGATCATAAACGTAATTGTCTTTGGATACTGGGCTGGCAAAAGGGTGTTCCACGAGATCTGATGAATGGGTTACCCACTGTCAGGTTAGAGAAATTAGTTAACTAGTGGCCAGAACAAAAGCTCCAGAATCTTGGGGAAAGCAAAACCCCAGGTCCTAGGGTCTCTCCCAGGGAACCTGAACGGCTATCCAAGCCATTAGAAAACTGATGTCTTCGCCCCTCCCAAGTGAGCGGGGTGGGGACAGTGAACGGTGGATGCATTAGAAAGCTCACAACAAAGGGAAACAAAATCCTCGATTTAACACCTTCTGTCCAAAGGCCTCACTCACTCCTGTGAGTCACGATCCAGTGGCTGATAAGACAGGGAAATACCTCCCTGGCCAGACTGTCGATTGATTCAGCTAACCTGAGGCCAGTTTCCCTAACCTTAACAGGATCCCTTAACAAATATCTTTGGAAGGCTAAAGACACCCTGAAAAAGGAATATGAAATCAACACTTGCTGGATTGTTCCTTCATTTTTTAACCATATTAACAAAGCCCAAAAAGGGCAAGTCAGTGTCTTGTTTTATTTCACAGAAGATTCCCTTGGGACCTTGACAGAACACAAAAAGGCTAATAGCTGATTTTAACTATTTGTATTTTGTGACAGAAATACTGAAGACTTGATCATGCTAGAAAACTGAATGTATCTCTTGATTACATACTTTGGTTGCAGTAGTATGTTTTGTGTTGTTGTGGGTGGTGATTGGTATCAGTCCTTGGATCTGTTAAACTTCACAACTGCGTTCAGGGTTTTTACAAGTCATCCTGGCTTACTGGTACTCCCTGCACAGTGATACCATTTCTTTTGACCCCTTCTTTCACCCCTTTTTACCAAACTGATTATGATTTGCATGTACCTCCTCCTCAGTGTTTCCAAATTCCTAACAAACTGGGAAATGAATCAAGGGACCCATCTAATATCTGTTAGATGTGGTCACAAAAGAAATCTATCAGAAAGCCTTTTGCAGTGATGCTTTTCAGTGTCACACCAGTCCACGAGTTTCATCCAAAAAATGTCGTTGTTGGAAAGTGCCTAAGTTTTAATAAGAGATGTGTATGTTTCTGGGATTACCCTTCTTTGATGCTTTGTACTGTGGGGGTATCCTGCACACAGGATAAAAGAACCTCCTCTCCCTCCTATAAATTGGAGCGAGACAGTACCTCTGGAGAAATGTTCAAATATTCCTTGTGATCCTGACCAGAATTCACTCAGAATTCACACAGAAGTGTGTGATTGGTCAGAATAAAAAAAAAGAATCCAAAGGGATTCATGTAAAAGAAGCATAATTTTGTTAATTTAAAATTGGATTAGGAATTCTCTCCCAGCAGAGAGAAAGACAAGAAACTTACTACTGTAGAATTATGGCAATCCATCTGACATATCTTCCTAAGGACCTGTTCGCACACACTGCCTTGAACAGAGTTTAGATGATTTCAAATTAGACATATTGTTTTAAATCAAGAAATTATTGAAGTTCTCCATCCCATCAAAATACAATATTAGAATAATAGGATGGATCTATTACTAAACACAGACAATTCTACTGCTTAATACTGCTTTGAATCCTCATCCCTCAGCTGAGCATACTACCCTGAATTTTTAGCAATACATTTCTAGGGCCAATAAAATATCCCTTGCTGAATTCTATGAGGACACTTTACCGTGGTTTTCTCCCCACCCTTTTGCCTTGCTATGATTAATTAGGTATTCCATATGGACATGACACGTGAAGCTCAGAATGACACCCATCTCATTGTGATATTGTCTGTTTCACCATTATCCACATTATCTAAATTTCTTCTCCGTGTTTATGATCAACTAATGGATTATCTTCTAAGGAAAAATGTTTTGACTACACATCAATCTGTTTTAGACCTTCTTGTTGATGATTCCATGATTCTATAATAAATGTGTTAATAGCCTTTGCAAATTATCAGTTTATATTTCCATGAAGATTACAATTAGCAGGGAGTATCATGGGGGACTGATAGTATCTTTAAAACTTTAAAATTAGGTGATTGTGGCTTTTGACTAAAAAACATTAAACTTCTTATGTATGCCATTCTTTTGCTTGGATTGATTTAAGAGATTATAATCTACTTTCTTGTGTAGGACTATATGATTAATTACTGGAGGTTCTCCTTGGAAAAAAAAGAAAAAAAAAAAAAAAGGTTTTATAACACTCATTTTCTGCACTTTGTCTACCCCAGTTTTGTGATTATTTCCTTGTGAAACAGATCTTAGTCAACATACTAGACTCAATGCTTCCCATTGTTTTTACACATTCAGGTTAAAACGTGCTTTTGGGTAAATGCATCAATATCCCATCTCTACTTAAAAGCTTGACAAAGGACTGCGTGAGAACAACATAGGGATTTGACATCATTTATCATATCAGCAGGGTAAAAACCAAAATATAGGGATTGTTAAGATGCTACATCTGATTTTTGCTGTTCCTCTTTCCTAATTACTGTAATGGGATAATGTTCTAGAAAGTGTCTTGTAGCAATAGGAAAGAAGATGATGGTATTTTTGGCATATGACATCAGAAAATCATGAAATAAAAGCATTCCTCCTGAGAAGTGACACTCCTTGTAGTAGCTAACATTTTTAACACAGCAGAAAAGCACCAAAAACATCACAGACAAAACAAAACAAAACAAAACAAAACAAAACAAAACAAAACAAAACAAAACAAAACTGGATGTAATAACTCAGGTAAAATAAAAGCAATGGCTTCTGTAGGGCAAACTTTTTAAAATATGCTTTTAAAGTATTTTTTAAATCACAGCTTGCAGCATTGGTTTCCTTTTTATTTTTATTTTTATTTTACTTTTGCAAGACTGCTACAAACAAATAATAAATAATACTCTGTGATTATGACGCACGTTTCAATGTGATGCAACTTTTTCTTCCCCGTGTTGAAGAGTCATCTTTCACTTTGCACAGAAGTAATGCAAAAATTCCTGTATATCACCTTCCATGCTCAGGAACACTCAATCAGTCAAGGCACACAATATTGAAAGAGGTTAAATGTCCTCTGCACACTGTCATAATTCACCAAATATATCAGGCAATAAAATCCCGTGATAACTCACTTTTCATGACAAATCTTGTAATGAGAAGTGAAAATGGGACAAATTCATCTACTCACTTGACATAGATTGTAACTAGAAGGAGAAAAACTATCCCAGAATTAACCCATTCTCGTAATGATCACACAGCTGAAAAGTGATGTTACTCTTTGCCTATATTCCTGAATGGTGTTTCTCAGTTGTATTTGCTTTTTTTTTTCTTTTCCAAAATACCTTTCTATCAGCATTAAAAAAGAACAGTAACTGCAAGGGAATTAAAGAAATGAAAGATTTAGAAGTATCTAGCTACCTAATGACTATTTCGATGGAGTAGAACAACAATGCAGATATCTGTTGAAGTTAACTATATAGTTGAAACTCTAGTGCCTGATAGGTATTCCTCCTTAAAAAAACACTTCCTTTTGGTTTTAGAGTATTTAACTTACTAAATTCTCATGCTCTTGAGTCCCCAAACCAGATATTTATTCTCCTTTTTATGGAAGCACTATGGATACAGAACACACAGTACACTTAAAGATGAACTGAAAGATAAGAAAATGAAAGGAGATTATTAGCTCAGATTTAAAAAAGATGGTCTGATGATATAGAAGTTTATTGCCATATCCTAAGATTAATATGGTTTTACTACTTGGACTGATGGTTGGGATAAAAAAAAAGTCAAGAAAGCAACAGATGAGCAAAGTAAATTCTTTGTCTATTTGCAAGAAGTCACTAAAGGTACTGTACAAATAAAGCTGATTGTGAAAACTGTCATATCCTGTACTCAAGCACTCCTATGAAGGGTCTTAAATGAATACAGGGCCTTCTTCACCTTGAGCACTAATAATATGACACCAATATCCCACAGTTATATCTTAAAATAATTGAGTGTAACCGTATACAACGTAGTACCAAAGTATGGGAGCAAGAAAGTGGTTAAATTACAGAAAATTATATGAAAGCAAAGGTTTAAAAATATTTAGACTGTGACGTTGCTGACACATTCTGAAAAACTACATCATGTAGTATCAAAGTGACCTCTGCCCACCCTGTCACACCACATCAGCTTGTCTTTTGTTACTATGTCATTTGACAGCACGTTATGTGATGAAGCATGACATAATATGGAGGACAATCTAAAATGAAAAGGTAACCTTTTGTGACATGTATTGCATTAAAGCACCAATAATATGAGTAACTGATAACATTTTGATCTGTTCAGAGGATTAGAATGAATTTTTTCTATCTTTACATGGGCACTTGTGTTTACAGATTGGGGTTAAAATGAGCTTTATAGTAAATGGACCAGAGACGTTATTTTGATCAAGAAAGATCTTCCTACACTGAGTATAATTTTCAATCACAATATACATCATTTTGTTCCCCTGAATGGTGTTAACAGCAAGATCTATTCTCCTATGAGTCTTTGTAATAAGAGAATGGAAGTAATTTGGTATCTGATATGCAGTGTATAAGAAACTTCTGAAGGTAAACCAGAGTAAAAGTCTTCCACTCCCCTGAATGGGAGCTCTCCAGGCAGTAGAGCAATCCCCTCTACCTTCCATCATACAGCTTAAAAGTCATTAGCTGGGAAAAAGAATGGACATAAGAAAAGAGGCAATTGGGCAAAAATAATATAGAGATAATTTGTAAGTCAAAAGTGTTTTAGTTTATTCTGAAAGACACCGTTCACAGCACTTAGTCTTACTTAGAATCATGTTCATACAGTCATACTAGCCAACCTCTAAGACCTAGCAGATAGTGAAGGAAGAAACATCAGGAAAAGACAAATAGCAAAGCAGGAAGAATGATAAAAGAGAAAGATGGAAGATTTACTGATGAACATTGTAAAGAATATGGAACAAATCTTAAATGGAAATGGGAAACAATGGAAAAATATGCTTTAAAGTAACTTTTTCAAATAAAAGAAGATATATATACTTTTGAAAGCACCAATGGAAGCAAAATAAGCTGGAAAAAAAATACTGTGGTGGTTTGCAGTGTTGAGAGAGGCCCTCTGTTAATATTTCAGTCATTACTTATACTTAAGTCTTTGTTACATTAGGAACAATTGATGCATTATTTTTAGATTCTATGTTTTCTTTATTTGTTTTTGTTTTTGTCTTTGTTTCTTTTGAGTATGAAACAGAGCACTGGGAAAGAGCATTTAGTCATGAAATGTTACAGTTATTTTCAATTTCCTTCTAGATTTTCCTGTCACAGTTTACCAATAAGTGCTTATTTCGTTTTGCTTTTCTTTTTCTTATATACAGTAGTTCTTCCAAATATAGTTAAATACATTTTATTTCTGATTTTATCTGGATAGGTTGAGATCCCCAGTAGCACCCTGTCTCTATCCTAGCTATGCTTTCCAAACTTTATCTTATTATCCTCTTCCCATTACAAATCTAAGTTAAAGCCCTGCCAGTAAGTCCCTGCCAGTAAGTCCTGCATAGTCCACAATGATCCTCTTTCCCCTTTGAGAAATGTGAACCCCACCTGATGCCTGCAAGCCCAGAGTAAGTAGGTCACTCTGTTGTCAAAAATATCCAAAACTGTGGTGGCAGCACTAGCCAGGAATTGTTCATAGATTGGATCCTTCCACTTTTTTGCAGTGTCCTTACCTCCTGCAAGAAAGAATTCTACCTATGCCCTCAAATCCTTCAGCAGAAATCTCAAGGCTCTGAAGTCTCCATTGATGGCCTTTGAACTATGTATAACTGCTTTGTCACCTCCCACGTGAAAAAACAGTAGCAGACTACGATCTGTTGGCCATACGAGTCTGGGCAGTCTCCTGGTGATATCCTTTACCCAAGCCCTAGGAGGCCAAGAGACTACATTGAGAAAAGGGTCTTCCTGACATATTAGGCAGTCACTTCCCTGTGGGGAAGAGCGACCTACAGTTAGTATCTGCCTCTGCTTTGTGGACGTAGCTTTGGTGCTGAAGGAAGGATTCTGTGGTTTTGGATTTGTTGGTTCTTCTAATATAAGAAGGCATTCCACATCCGGATCCTTGTACCTACAGTATAGAGGCATCCGGGGTGTGGAGTGGGCATGGAGTCATTTTGCTTGCAGTCCAGAGCATAAACTTGTGTCCATCCATTACCTTCCTTTGAGTGGTTTTTACACTCAGCATAAAAAAAAATATATATATATATACATAGATTTCATACTTTTTTTAAAATTATTTTCCTTCTTTTTTTACATGGAGCATTCATTTGTAGCAGTCAAATTTTTTTAGCACTCTGGCTGAGATACTGAGTCAATGGATCCTTGTAAATTGTTTCATATTAAGGTTCAGTTTTAACTGATAAATTTATATATGCGATATTTCTTCTTTGTTTAAAGATTTTTAATTAATTAATTAATTAGCATTTAATAATTAATATGAACTAGGCAAGCATGAACTAAAAGTCACCACTCCCTTAATTAAGAAATTAGTTGGGATTTATGCACTTATACTCTTTGTTTTTTTTTAATTCTTAATAAAGGAAATAAAATTCTTAATAATGGAAACAAAAACATTCTGTAAAATCTTAATAACCATGGCATTGTCAGTTCGCAAACTGTTAACTGTAGGTTTTTTTGTTGTTTCTTTTTTTTTCTTTTTTTTTTTTTCTTTTTTTTTTTTGGTAAATCTTCTGTAGCTGAAGAGGAATTTGAAGTAAAAAAAGTATAAATATCAACAACTGAAAAATATTTATCATTGTGAAGTAGAACACATTCTTTTTTTGGCATATGGTGAGAGCAATACTCCCTTATTTTGCATTTCAAAGCAAGATGATATGGGCTCTTATACGACATGCTCCAAAGGTAGTGCTTCTTGTTTTCTTAAGTTGGGCCACAGTGTCAGAGGTGGATGTTGGTATGATGAATGGCAGTACAGGTTGAACTTGCTCACCAATTTTTAATTAATTTTTGTTTCCACATGACAGATGGCAGCAGAGGGGCAATCTGGAACACGGCATCTGACATGAAAGTGTATGAAGCAAATGTATGGAACTGAATTCCTGCATGTGGAAAAGATTACATCTGTTGACATCCATCGATGCTTATTAAGCATTTAAGAATAAACAGTGGATGAAAGCACAGTGAGGTCGTGAGTGGTGCATTTCAGCAGTGGTAATAGCAGTGTGAAATGTAAACCACATTCTAGATGACCACAACTTTCACGTCAAAAAATGAAGAGTGACTGGATGAGTACATCTGCATGAATCAGCTAACGATGGTGACAATGTTGAAAAATTGTACAGGTGCCAGTTTGCTCTATCAAATAGTGTTACTGTGCTCCTGCTATCTTTTGAAGTTTCCATGGAAGCAATACAGTGGAAGGAAGAAATGCCATTCAGAGGGACCTCAACAGGCTTGAAAGCTGGGCCCAGATGAATCTGATAAGGTTCAACACAGCACAGTATAAGGTTTTGCACTTGGGCTGGAGGAATTCCAGGCATTTACACAGACTGGGAGGAGCAATCCTCAAGAGTAGCCCTGCAGAGAAGGACCTGGTGGTCCTGGTGGGTGAAAAAACTGAATATGAGCCAGAAGTGTGCTCTTGCAGCTTGCAAAGCAAATGGTATCCTGGGCTCCATCAGTAGAGGGGTGGCCAGCAGGGACTACCTGAGAGGGAAGTGATTGTTCCTCTCTACTCCACTCTTGTGAGGCTACACCTGAAGTACTGCGTCCAGGTCTGGAGCCCCCAGTACAGGAAAGACAGATAGCTGTTGGAGAGGGTCCAGAGGAGGGCCACAAAGATGATCAGAGTGCTGGAGTACCTCCCCTACGAAGATAGTTCCTGCTGAGAAGTCCCTACTGAGGGAGCTGGGCTTGTTCAGCCTGCAGAAAAGAAGGCCAAAGGTGGCCTCATTGCAGCCCTTCAGTACCTAAAGGGAGCCTACAAAGAGGAGGGGAATCAACTCTTTGAAAGGGTAGTATCAGCAGGATAAGGATAATGGGAAGACTTAAGTTGGATATCAGGGGGAAGTTCTTTACAGAGAGAGTGGTGAGGTGCTGGAACAGGCTGCCCAGAGAGGCTGTGGATGCCCTGTCCCCGGAGGTGTTAAAAGCCAGGTTGGATGGTGCCCTGTGCAGCCTGGTCTGGTATTAAATGGGAAGATTGGTGGTCCTGTCTGTATCAGGAGGAGTGGAGCTTGATGATCCTTGAGGTCCCTTCCAACCTAGGCCATTCTATGATTCTGTGATTCTGTGAATATTTTAACAGTACTGTTACCTAATTCCGTATTGGTTGATGAAGCATTCACAAATTCTTTTCCATGGAAGTACATATTCCAGTGATCTCTGAATATCCCATTATAAATTTATTTATTTATTTATTAATGAACTAGTATGTAATTTACTCTTACAATACACCTATTACATTATATAGAACTATCAGTATGCCAAAATACTTGAAATCCCATCTGATGCCCACTGTATGCAGTGGAAACTTATCCAGATACTGCAGAAGTTGAAGCAAGAATATGTTGATTAAAAAACCCTACGCACATTAAAATCCCTTTAAAGAACCACATAGAATTCATTGTAAGCCTGAGATGGTAGAACAAGCAGCTAATCAAAATAAGTTTCATAATTGTCTAGACAATGAAATAGCAAATATAAACAAACTGTCATAACATACTTGTGCTCAAATATAAGCTGATTCCTACCAGATTCTGGAAATGATGAAATTCAGTGGAAGTTTTTAATTTGACAAATTTTCCATTTAACTCATATTATTTACAATTGAAATTCTGAATTCTGTCATGAATGCAGCCAATCACAATATATGGTTTTGTTTCTAAACAAATTAAAAGCAATGTTTTCTGGTAAAAATTGACCATGGAAAATCCAACTTACTGGGGTATTGTAAGTGGAATTATTTTCACTTTTTGATGTAAAGTTTGTAAACCTCAGTATTATGAAAAAAAATGTGTACTTTAAAAATATTTAGTTGGAATCTCGATTAATGTTAAAAAAGCAATAATCTCAAGTAGAAATATTTAACATACTTACTTGTTACAGTATGCATCAAACTATCAAATAAGCATATTGGCAAGACTAATTCCCAGATGAACTATTAACAGCCAAGGGAACGTCTGTTATAGAGTTAGCTTTAAAGTGATCTCTGACTTTTCACCGATTCACTGGCCTGTATCACAGGAATAAACACTGCTTCTTCCCAACCCAATAGTTTTCTTCTGGCAATCTTTCTCTGTAGATGTTTTTTGTCTTAAAATGTCTGCAGTGGCAAAGGGATCCAGACATGAGTCTGCGTAGGTGCATGACAGGCAGAAGAGGTTAATGAGATTTTCAATTTGCTTTTCAATTTTCCCATTTTCCACACTATAAATCTAAATAATTGAAAAAATTCTGTGGATTTCAAATCTCATTGAAACCCCTGTACATAATAATCATTTAATCATTCAAGTCTTTCTAATTTATCTTTGATACAGTACTTGGAATTTCTTTTGCACTCTGTATGCTTGTTATATTCCTAAGAGAAGAGAAATCTCTTTATTTAACATTTCGTTATTTTATTTTCCATCATTATTTTTTCTTTTTTCTTTTTTCAAATGTCAGAATAGGTAAATCTTCTTGAATTTTTTAGAACATCACAATCCAGAAGGCTGTATCTCCTCATCATTCACTTGAAGAACAGCTATGTATTCAGAAATGTGGCAGAAGAAAGATTCTACTTTTTACTTTCTGGGGATCAGGGAATGCAAACTCACTTTTTATCCATCTATTTGTCTATCTATATATCTATCTTTATCTATCTATCTATCTACGTATCTATCTATGTATCTATCTATCTATTTACATATCTATCTATCTTTCTATCCATCTACATATTGATTTATTTTCAGTATCGTCTTTATTTTCCAGTAGTTCTCTACTTGTTGTAAAGACTGAGAATGAGCCAGAGATCATTCTCTCTATCAGAGGACCGAAGATTGTTAATAAATTCTGATACTTGACAGGACTTTCTCTTAGAATTATAGAATTATAGAATCCCTAGTGTTAGAAGGGACTTCTGAAGGCCACCTGGTCTAACTCCCCTGCAATGAACAGGGACATCAATAGATAGATCATGTTGCCTGAGGCCTTATCTAGCCTCACCCTGAAAGTCTCCAGGGCATGAACCACAACACTAGGTAACCTGTTCCAGTGTCTTACCACTCTTACTGTAAAAGACTTTTTTCTTATATCTAACCTAAATCTACCTTCTCTGTGCTTGAAGCCATTTCCGCTATTTCTATCTCTTTCAAAAAACACATTCCCCTTTACACTTTACTCCACTACATAGGGCTAGAACATAAAAAAATATCTGCATACAAAAAAAAGCTCAAATAGAACTTTCACATTGTGTACCAGGTTGTTCTATAAAATGCTGGAAGCATAACACACCATTGAGTTTCCTAAACTGGAATCTTAATGAATTATTTGTATTTATGTAAAGAAACTTCAGTTAATGCTTGAACCCTGTAACACAGTGATCAATAAAGTAAAAGTTAATTATAAAATAGGCAAGACATAGAAAAGTATATGTACCAGACAGAGAAGACAATATGCCCATTTGGTTACTGTAACACGATAATGATACCAACACTGATTGTTAATGAAAAAAAAAACATGGAAGCATCTACTCCATGCAATAGATAGATACAAAAATACTGTTACCAGTTTATCACAAAACCAAGAAAAAATAGAGTAATATGGTCACCTTATTCATTGTTAACCAAGTAACATGCCCTCAAAACCCGAGCAGCTCAACCTTGTGCACATTGTCCAGGATTATATCCAGGCAGTTTTGAATGCTTCCAGAGAACTGGAACAGACTACTGCGAAAACTGTTCCAGGACTCAGTCATCTTCATAGAGACATGAAGAAATGAAATGAATTCTTTCATGAGAAATATTTACTAGCTGAAGGGGAAAAAACCGACAAAAACACAAAAGCTTTAAAATGAAACCTTATCTGTATATTTGACTGAGAATCAATGAAATAATATTTGACATTGCACAGAGAGCAAACGAGGGCTGAAAATATTAAAAACATTTAAAGAATCATGATATCCTATTCATTTTTGAAAACTGAAAACTCAATGCAAGAATAAGAGATCACTTCTACAGAACGACATGACATACCCTTGATCTCCCAATGGTCTGCTGGAACCCCCTTTCCTTTGCCGTACATGTGTACACACATGAACACACAAAGGATAATTTATGTCATAAAATGTGAAGTATGCTGTAACACAGACTGGATACTGATACAGTCCCTTTCTTTTTTGAATGCTTATTTGTAACTCCAAACAATTTCTGTTTCTGTAGATTTTTCCAAATTCTCAATTTTTGTGGTCTTGAGCACAGTTGATTCAAGTTTATGAGACTTCACTAACTCTCATAAATCTATGGAATAATTGATAATAATTATTAAGTTGTAAGTGAATCTGAAATAAAAATTTCCTGTTTTCCACACCCTGGCCCACTCAATGTTTTATATGAAAGATGATAAATTGAAGATGATAAAATAATTGCTGCCTGTATAGAATCATAGAATCATAGAATCACCAAGGTTGGAAAAGACCTTCAAGATCATCCAGTCCAATCGTTCACCTATTCCCAGTAGCTCCCACTAAACCATGTCCCTCAACACAACATCCAGTCTTTCCTTGAACACCCCCAGGCTCGGTGACTCCACCACCTCCCTGGGCAGTCCATTCCAGTGCCTGACCACCCTTTCTGAAAAGTAATACTTCCTAATGTCCAGCCTGAATCTCCCCTGCCAGAGCTTGAAACCATTCCCTCTGGTCCTATCACTAATGACACAAGAAAAGAGGCCGACCCCCAGCTCACTACAACCTCCCTTCAGGAAGTTATAGAGAGCAATGAGGTCTCCCCTGAGCCTCCTCTTCTCCAAGCTGAACATTCCCAGCTCCTTCAGCCTCTCCTCATATGGCCTGTGTTCCAGACCCCTCACCAGCTTTGTTGCCCTCCTTTGAACACGTTCCAGGGCCTCAATATCTTTCTTGCAGTGAGGGGCCCAAAACTGGACACAGTACTCGAGGTGCGGCCTGACGAGTGCTGAATATAGGGGAACAACCACCTCTCTGCTCCTGCTTGCAACGCTGTTTCTGATGCAAGCCAGGATGCCATTGGCCTTCTTGGCCACCTGGGCACACTGTCGGCTCATGTTCAGCCGAGCATCAATCAATACCCCCAGGTCCATTTCCTCTACGCAGTCCTCCAGCCACACCGCCCCAAGCCTGTAGCGTCACCTGGGGTTGTTGTAGCCGAAGTGCAGGACCCGGCATTTGGCCTTGTTGAAACTCATCCTATTGGCTCCAGCCCAGCTCTCCAGCCTGTCCAGATCCCTCTGTAGGGCCTCGCTACCCCCAGGCAGATCCACACTTCCAGCCAATTTGGTGTCATCTGCGAATTTACTGAGGGTGCACTCGATGCACTCATCGAGGTCATCAGTAAAGATATTGAAGAGGACAGGCCCCAGCACCGACCCCTGCGGAACACCACTCACGACCGGTCGCCAGCTGGATTTGACTCCATTCACCACCACTCTCTGAGCCCGGCCCTCCAGCCAGCTCCTCACCCAGCCAAGAGTGTACCAATCCAAGCCTCGGGCTGCCAGCTTCTGCAGGAGAATGCTGTGGGAGACAGTGTCAAAGTCTTTGCTGAAGTCTAGGTAGACTACATCAACAGCCTTTCCCTCATCCACCAGATGGGTCACTAGATCATAGAAGGAGATCAGGTTGGTCAAACAGGACCTGCCCTTCATGAACCCATGCTGGCTAGGCCTGATCCCCCGCTCATCCCGCACATGCCGCGTGATCTCCCTCAAGACAATCTGCTCCATAACCTTCCCTGGCACCAAGGTCAGGCTAACAGGCCTGTAGTTCCCCGGATCCTCCTTACGACCTTTCTTGAAAATGGGAGTCACGTTGGCAAGCCTCCAGTCTTCTGGGACCTCACCAGTCAACAAGGAGCGCTGACAGATGATGGAAAGCGGCTTGGCTATCACCTCCGCCAGTTCCCTCAGCACTCTTGGGTGGATCTCATCTGGCCCCATTGACGTGTGACAGTCCAGTTGGAGCAGTAGGTCTCTGACTGTTTCTTTCAGAATCACAGGAGGGTTAGTGTGCTCCCCAGCCGAGATTACCAGGTCAGAGAGAGGAGTGTCCTGAGGATAACTGGTCTGACTTTTAAAGACAGACGTAGAATAGAATAGAGCCAGATTTTTGCAAGATGAGGATCTCAAAACAATTGAAAGGAGGAAAGGAAAATAAATAAATAAAAAGATATTTTTTCATGCACTCAAGTGATTCTAGCAGATAATTCAGTGGCACTTTTCCTTTCCTGTGTAAATGTGAAGAACAGAACTTGAAAGAAAGAATATAAAATACTACAAGATTGTCTGTCTGGGAAAAAGCTGAAGGTAACAAATTATTAATTGACATAAACTCACTCATATCTGAATTACTGAGCACAAAACTAAAACCTTTAAGACACTTAAGTAATCTATCACTAGCAAAGCCTTCTTTAGAAAATTTGCTCATGATATATAATGATCTTGCCTATACTTTTCAATTCCTGTCTAAGTAGTATTTGAGTAACATCTTCTTAATGTTCACTACTGAAGGTAAACTAAATCTTTAATCAGCTTCTGGTTCCTAACACAGAACATAATCATCAAAAATATTCACAATCTCTTATATTCAAGGTGTTTAATATCCACATTCATAACATATGAAACACTACCTGAATAACGTGGATGAGGACTGTGGTTGAAACTGTGGTCTCAAATGCAAAAGGGATTTTTAAACTATTGTTAAATGTCTCAAGTGACAATGTTTCCCCCAAACTTTCTTACAATCAACTCTAGGAACAGCCCTTTAAAGCATTTATGACTGAAATCTCATGCTTCAATCCATGATCAGGATTCTTTTTCTTTAAATTACGTTTTCTAAGTGTATTTAAAATATTGCAAAAATAAAACAGTTGATCACTCCTCCTTTTGTGAATGAGCAACATGTGACAAATGGTGAACTTTTTGTTCACTGTACTATAGAACACCACTCAGACAATGCATCACTGAGTCACATAATCAGAAAGCTGTGAAAATAAATAATATCACTTAATTAGGAATATAAACTTAAAGCAATGTATATTTTTGCTGGGGTAGAAATAGATCAAAGCTGAGTATACCTCACTTCTAATACTTGTTATGGAACAACTTATTCTCATATTATTGAGGAGTGAGACCTTGAAATTTTAACAAGTAAAGCTAATGTTTCACTGCTTAATCTGAAAGATTTTGTAGTTCTATTATTCAACTTTATTTCTGCATTTACAGAAGTTTGTACTGTATTTTCTAATTTCTTGTGGTTCTCAAATGTTAAACAGACTTGACATAGGTATCCTCTGCTATTTCTGATATTATTCACAACCGTAGAGCTTTTCCTGCAAGCTAGTTATGTCTCCAGATGGTGATTGACTCTGCAAGAAAGCCTTGTACGAAACAAGTAATGAATATCATTTTCATCACTGTCTTTCTTAAACCAGAGATGCAGCTGGTAAGAAATTAGCCACAAAGGATTTCACTTCACCGTCTTATTATTTCTGAATCTACTTAACAGATTTTTTTCTTGATACCATTCACAGTCTTCCTAATTTATCTCTGTCTATTATGGACACTCCTGATTAAGCACCTATTATGCTCTTTTTTTTTTTTTTTTTCCACAAAGGCAGTGTTTAAACACACCACACACACCAAAAATACAAAAATCAAATACCCACTAGGATGAATACTGCATTTTCTACCTGTAGACTCTGACAGATGGTCTGCTGTGAATTTTATCTTCACTGTGGCTTTATATGGATATATCTTATCTTTTAAAATAGTTCAGATGGAGGACAGTTCAGCTGCCACAAACCAAAATGATTTAACATCTGATGTACTCCATTTCCCCTAAAACGGCATAATCAGTATATTAATATACAGATCATTCTAGCATCCCTTTTAGTAAGCCACTCTTCTAGATTGATAGTGTACCTGCACCAATGGATGAGGGAAGAGCCACTGACATAATTTGTCTGGATTTCAGTATGGCTTTTACCACAATACTCCACATCATCCTTCTCTCCAAATTGAAAATACATTAATTTGATGGGTGGACTGTTCAGAGGATGCAGGATTGAATCCAGAGTGTGACATTGAGTAGCTCAGTGTCTGGATGGAGCGTTGTCCATCATGAGTCAATGCTGTAACCAATACTCTTTTATGTCTTCATCAGTGACATCAAAAAGTGAAGTCGAGTGCATCCTCAGCAAGTTTGCTGAAGACAACAAGACTATTTGGTTGACACACCAGAGGTACATAATGTCATCTGGAGAGACCTGAAGAAGTTCTGGCATCTGGGTCTAGGCAGTGTTCACTACTAATGCAAGCTGGGACGTGAAACAACTGAACACAAACCTGCCAAAAAAGATGTGAGGGTACTAATGGACAAGAAGCTGGACATGGGCCAGCAGTGTGCACTAACAAACTAGACGGCCAACTATATCCTAGGCTGCATTAAAAGAGGAGTGGCCAGTAGGGAGAGGGAGGTGATTGTCCCCCTCTAATCAGCTCTTCTGAGGTCCCATCTGGAGTATACTTCATCCAGGCCTGCGCCCCCAATACAAGAAGGATGTGGAGCTCTTGGACTGGGTCTAAAGGAGGGCCATTAAGATGATCAGAGGGCTGGAGCACCTCTCCTACAAGGAAAGGTTGATGGAACTGTGCTTATTTAGCTTGGAGTAGAGAAGGCTCTGTGGAGACCTCATTGTGGCCTTCCAATACCTGAAAGGAATATATAAAAAGGAGGGGGAACGGCTGTTTATGAGTGTGGATAGTGATAGGACAGAGGGAATGGTTTTAAATGGAGACAGGGGAGGTTTAGGTTAGATATTAGGAGGAAGTTTTTCACTCAGACAGTGGTGACACACTGGAACAGGTTGCCCAAGGATGTTGTGGATGCCCCATCCTTGGAGGCATTCAAGGCCAGGCTGGATGTGGCTCTGGGCAGCCTGGTTTGGTGGTTGGCTACCTTGCTCATGGCAGGGGGGTTGAAACTAGATGATTTTTGAGGTCTTTTGTCATGGTTTTGTGATTTTTTTGTTGTTGGTATTCCATATCATAACACCATATAAAGCACTGGGAGTTAAAGAGTTAATGTTCTGATTCTGCGAAGCAGGATGTGGGTGCTTGGTTCTCAGAGGAGGAGGGGAGGAGCTGCATTCCCCAGATGACTCTGTGCCCAGAGGAAGAGAGGTGGAGCTTCTGGCAGGTCAGGAGCCTCTGTCTTTGTTAGCTACCGAGAAGCACATGGTGCCTTGCCACTTTTTGCCTGAAGCTTTAGAGGAAGGCCTTTGGTGTGGACACACTCTATCTCATTTTGTATGATTTGTTGGCCTCGATTCCAGTTGTATTGTGTTGTGTTATCTTATACTCTGATATCATATTTAGTAAATTAACATTCCTCCTCAGATTATTGCCACTGCTCTGTTTTTAGACCCATCTACTTTTTCCCTACCCGTCTGCCTTTTCCCCTCTCCTGGGGCATGGGTTCATGGGTCTCCTGCCTCATTAGTCATGGAACTGGGCCAGCCAAGCCCCTAAACCAATGACACTTTATTTTCTTTCTCTCTCACTCCTTCAGACAAGGGCTGACATGGCAGACATCCTGGTGGGCATCTGTTTCTGTTATAGTCTGCCGAATCAGGATGGGGAGACAGATGAGGTTTTCTATGAGCAGCTGGCAGAAGCTGTGCTATTGCCAGCCCTTGTCCTCATGGAGGACTACAACTTCCTTGACATATGCTGGGAATACTATGCAGCGCAAAAGAAACAGTCTAGGAGGTTTCTGGAGTGTATGCAGGGTAACTTTCTGATGCAGCTGGTTAGAGAGCCTACGAGAGGAGCTGTCCTGCTAGACCTGCTGTTCACAAACAGAAAAAGGTGGGAAATGTGGAGGTCGGGGGCTGTCTTGGACAGAGTAACCTTTAAATGGTAGAGTTCTTGATTCTTGATGTAGCCAGGAAGGGGTGCAGCAGAACACTTCTACCTTGGACTCCCAGAGAATGGACTTTGAAGTGTTCAGGAGACTACTAGGGGGAGTCAGAGAATCCCCTGGGACTCAGTCTTAGAGAGTAAGATGGCTGGTCACTCTTTAAGAAGTCTTAAAGGCATAGGAGCAAGGTGACCCCAGAGCCACAAAATGAGCCAGCAGGGAAGACCAGTGTGGATGAATAGGGAGCTATTCTTGAGGCTCCAGGAGAAAAAGAGAATCTACCTCCTCTGGAAGAAGGGACAAACAACTTAGGAAGAATACAGAGATGTTGTTAAGATATGCAGAGAGAAAAGCAGAAAGGCAAAAGCCCAGCTTGAACTCAACCTGGCCACTGGGGTAAAAAGGAACAAGAAACTCTTCTACAAATATATCAACAATAAGAGGAGGACTAAGGAGAATGTCCATTCTTTACTGGATGAGGCTGGGAATGTGACCACTGAGGATAAGAAAAAGGCAGAGGTTCTGAACACCTTCTTTACATATATCTTTAAAGGTCAGACCAGTCATCCTCGTGGTACTCCACTCTCTGATCTGGTAGTCTTGACTGGGGAGCAGACTAAACCCCCCATGATTCAGGAGGACACAGTCAGAGACCTAGTACTCCAGCTGGACTGCTGTAAGTCCATGGGACTGGATGGGATTCACCCGAGAGTGCTGAGAGAACTGGCTGAGATGATAGCCAAGCTGCTTGCCATTATCTATCAGTGCTCCTTGTTGACTGGTGAAGTCTCAGAAGACTGGAGGCTTGCCAACGTGACTCCCATCTACAGGAAGGGTCGTAAGGAGGAGCCAGGGAACTACAGGACTGTTAGCCTGACCTTGGTGCCAAGGAAGGTTATGGAGCAGATTGTCTTGAGAGAGATCATGTGGTATGTGTGGGACAACTGGGGGAATCAGGCCTAGCCAGCATGGGTTCATGAAGGGCAGGTCCTGTTTGACCAACCTGATCTTCTATGATCTAGTGACCTGTCTGGAGGATGAGGGGAAGGCTCTTGATGTAGTCTACTTAGACTACAGCAAAGCCTTTGACAGTCTCCTACAGTATTCTCCTGCAGAAGCTGGCAGCCTGTGATTTGGACAGGTAAACTGTTGGCTGGGAGAGGAACTGGCTGGAGGGCTTGGTCCAGAGAATGGTAGTGAATGGAGTTAAATCCATCCAGACACTGGTCATGAGTGTTGTTCCCCAGGGGTCAGTGCTGGGGCTTGTCCTCTTCAATATCTTTACTGATGACCTCGATGAGGGCATCGAGTGCACCCTCAGTAAGTTTGCAGATGTCACCAGGTTGGCTGTCGAACTGCCTGGGGAGTAGCAAGGCCCTGCAGAGGAATCTGCACAGGCTGTGTAGCTGGGCTGAAGCCAATAGGATGAGGTTCAGCAAGTCCAAATGCTCGGTCTTGCACTTTGGCCACAACAACCCCAGGTAACGCTTGGGACAGAGTGGCTGGAAGACTGTGTAGAGGAAATGGACCTAGGGATTTTGATTGATTCTCAGCTGAACACGAGCTAGCAATTTGTCCAGGTGACCAAGAAGGCCAATGGCATCCTGGCTTGCATCAGAAACAGTGTTGCCAGCAGGAACAGGGAAGTAATTTTTCCCATATACTCAGGTCTGGTGAGGCTGCACCTTGACTACTGTGTCCAGTTTTGGGCCCCTCACTGCAAGAAAGAGATTGGGGCCCAGGTGAGTGTTCAAAGAAGGGCAACAAAGCTCGTGAGGGGTTTGGAGCACAGGCCTTATGAGGAGTGGGTAAGGGAGGTGGGCATGTTCAGCCTGGAGAAGACGAGGCTCGGGGGAAATACTAGGAGAAGGATCATCTCCCTCAACCTGCTGTCCACATCAATAATCATAGAATCATAGAATGGCCTGGGTTGAAAAGGAGGTCATGGAATCATCTTTAGATGTGTCTGTGTCTGTGACAGGGGAACAGCAGGCCCACATGCCCACTGGCCTAGAAAAGAATCACAGTCACCAAAGTTGGAAAAGACCTACAAGATCATTCAGTTCAACCATCCACAAGTCAGCAGTAGTTCTCATTAAACCATGTCCCTCAACATAAAATCCAAATGTTCCTTGAACACCTCCAGGGTCAGTGACTCCACCACCTCCCTGGGCAGCCCATTTCAGTGCCTAACCACTCTTTGAGAGAAGTAATATTTCCTAATGTCCAGCCTGAATATTCCCTGGTGAAGTCTGAAGCCATTCCCTCCAGTCCTATCACCAGTTACACAAGAAAAGAGGCCAACCCCCAGCTCACTACAACCTCCCTTCAGGTAGTTATAGAGAGCACTAAGGTCTCCCCTGAGCCTCCTCTTCTCCAGACAGAACCAGTTCCTTCAGCTGGTCATGGAGAAATAAACAAGGGGTAGAACCAGAAACTCATGAGTGATTCAAACCATTAAGCATCGTGAATTGCAGATTATGATGAGCTGGTATTCTTTATCTTGGAGCAAAATGAACAGTGCTCTAAAATAAACTGTGTTCCTAGCTGTATAGAGATTTGTATGTCTCTAAGGAGATTAATTCAAGGAAAACTTGTTTGACCATAAATCACAACAAGAAAGAGGGCTAAATTTGCTCGAAGTTGCACTGTTGATCAAAACTGCTCAAGAACATTAAAGTTATGCAGGAAACAAACTTACATACTAAGTCAAAA
Organism: Lagopus muta; assembly: GCF_023343835.1. NCBI lineage: Eukaryota > Metazoa > Chordata > Aves > Galliformes > Phasianidae > Lagopus > Lagopus muta. The sequence continues at coordinate 4,595,885 of NC_064472.1, read as the reverse complement.
CAGCAATTAAACTACAAAGACCATCTCTATCAGCTTCTACAGAAGGTGGGAAAAGGATCTCTTGAGAATGGTCACTTTAGTGATCACTTTTGCGGGACACGTAGTCATAATGATTTAGTTCCTAAATATATATGATTCTTAGAGTACACAGTGTTTTCAAATATCAGACCCTCTCCACAGCAAACATTCCCTAGAATATATTTGTAAACCATACTCTTGTTTAATTATATGTTATTTAAATTCCTATGATATTTTATTGCCTATGACTGTTCTATTCCAAAAAATTAAAAACTGGTAATAGAACTAAATTTGTTATACTTTGCAGCCCAAGTACCCAATGCCTGAATACCAAATGTAGAGTACTAAAACTATAAGTAAGCCAGATTTTCCCATCTAAACAGCATTATGAATGAGGCTTCCCACTAACTCTTTTTTGGCATAAGAAAGTAATGAACCAAATATCTGACTTCTAGACCTCCTTTCAAGCATATGATATTCCTTTCAGGTAGATGGATTATGCAAAATGTCTAAAAGCTTGTAAGAGTGAACCAGTTGTGCAGGTTTTATAATGATCAGGAAGAAGAAATCATTTTCTGGTATTTACACATGACATGGAAAGAGAGTTGAACAGGACAGATGATTATCTGATTGGATCAGATAATTTATCCTCTAGAACAACAAAGTAGTGGGTGACCGGATTAGATGTGCAAAACTGAACTAAAGCTAATCCAGGTAAGTGAGATGAAGAAATTTCCCTCCCCCCCCCCTGTAAGGTTTTGCATCTGACGTTGTTTACAGTGGTGGGGATGTACTAATGTAATAAACTGCAAGTCTTCTGCCACTTTTCTCTGGTGGGAATTTTTTCTGAACTTCCCAGCTGAGAACTATGTTGCATTAAGAAATCTTTTGAATGAAGAACATTTGCATTCAAGATTGATATCCATTTTGTGCTCAGAATACAACTATAGCCATCCAATGCTTCTCTCTGGTAATAGTTTCATGGGAAGATACATATATACACACACCATATGTATGTATGTATGTATGTATGTGTGTATATATATATATATATATATATATATATATATATATATAACACGTATATATATAGAACATGTATATATATATATATATGTTTTTTTGTTTGGTTGGTTGGCTGGTTGTTTTTTTTTTGCCAAGTTTTTGTGTTATAACAGGCGTGAAATACAAATTTTCTAAACCTTACAACATAAAACCTAAAGTAAATGCAGGGATTTTGCATCATTGTTTCTTAGAACCTAGAAAGCTTTTTCATCTCAATGAAACAAGAACTGTTTGTTGTTCTTGTTGTTTTGGTTGGCTTTTTTGGGGGCGGGAAGGGAAGCATAGTATTTTAATGAAAAATAAAGCACCATTACAATACAGCAGCTAATATTCATTTATACAAAAGGAGTACAGCCCACATAATTATATTTTCAACCAATTGTCTCTGTACTATTAGCCACAGAATAATTAGAATACAACCAATCTTAGTGTTATAATTACTTGCAGCTGAATTCTCACATTGACCTGGTATTGCACACCACTATGGCTCATTACACTTGTTTTGTTAATGCAGTGTAAAAAAATTATGTTAACATTCTTTCTAGCTACAGAACAATCTTCTGGTTCATTCACACACAAAATAGCCTCCATTAAAGGTGAAATAATAATAATAAAATATGACGATAAAACTTAAATGCTTAGTTAGCCTCTGCTTTCCAAGAATAACAACAATTTATATAATTGTTCAGATATTTTTCACTGCATGTCCCTAACTAGTTTAGTGTAGGAAATTGTATATGCTTCTGCAGTATTCAACAATATTTTATTGTATGGCAGCAGAAACTGACATAAAATTAGTTCATGAAATCAGTGATGCTAACATATTAGTAGTTTGTTCTCAATATCTTGCTATAATGATTATCAAAAGTGCATTAATCTTTCTTATTAAAGTCTATTTATATATTCCTGATTATCATTAAAATGTTATTTTGTCTTCAGCACAACAAATCAATCTTCTTCCCATTAAAAAGAAATCATATGATTCTTTTTCCAGGCTTTCCCTGTTAATGATGTGTCTGTGAAGCAAACACAAAAGAAAGCTCAACAAAAGCAAACTAAAAAGAAAAATGAAAGGAAGAGCTAGAAACCTGTTAAAAGAAATTGGAGACAAGGTTTATCAGTTTACATATTAATGACCTATTCCTGCTTTTTTAAGTGTACCTTTTAAACTGAATTAGACACAGTTATTTCCTAAATCTCAATAATATATATTAGCATGCAGGTCAGAAACCCAGATCTGTGGCTCCATCATGGAAAAAAACACATTATTCACCTTGCTAAGTAAAACAGTATTTGGGAAGAAGCTAATCAGCAAACTCCCAATTAAGCAATCTAAATGAACATATTTTAGTTATTACTGATATCTTTTAATAGTTTTCAGCCTATCATTTAGGCATGAAATAAAAAGCCAAAATCCAGAAAACACTCCCGGAAAGCCTTGTCTAACTGGGAGTAATAATACTTATTACTTGGAGGAAACATTTTCTAGAGTTGCAAGAATGGCATATCTACAATTTTTTGCTTAACTTCCTTGTACATCTGAGTTCTTCCAGAACATGTGCAACTTGAAGAAAAAAAAAGTGTTAATCTGTCATAGAAGTAAAACATTGGCTTGTATCAGAAATAGTGTTGTCAGCTGGAGCAGCCAGGTGATCATCCCTCTATACTCAGCTCTGGTGAAAGCACATCTTGAGTATTGTGTTCAGTTTTGGGCCTCTCACTATGATAATGATGTTGAGGCACTGGAGCATGCCCAGAGAAGGGCAACAAAGCTGGTGAGGGGTCTGGAGTACAAGGAGTGACTGAGGGAACTGGTATTGTTAGTTTGGAGAACAGGAAGCTCATGGGAGATTATTGCTCTGCAGCTGCTTGAAAGGAGGTTGTGACAAGGTGGGCTTTGTCTTCTCACATGTAACCAGTGATAGGGAAAGGGAGATTGGCCTCAAGCTGCACCTGCACCAGCACCACCATTTCAAGTGGTGTATACCAGGGGTCGGTACTGGGGCCCATCTTGTTTAATATCTTTATTGATGACCTAGATGAGGGGATTGAGTGCACCCTCACTAAGTTTGCAGATGACACCAAGCTGGGAGGTGGTGTTGATCTGCCTGAGGGTAGGGCGGCCCTTCAGAGGGATTTAGATAAGCTGGATCACTGGGCTGAGGTGAATGGGATGATGTTCAACAAGGCCAAGTGTCTGGTCCTGCAGTTTGGGCACAACCCCATGCAGTGTTATAGGCTTGGGGATGAGTAGCTGGATGAGTGTGAAGAAGAGAGGGACCTGGGGGTGTTGGTTGATGCTTGGCTGAACATGAGCAAACAGTGTGCCCAGGTGGCCAAGAGGGCCAACGGCATCCTGGCCTGCATTAGAAATGGTGTGGCCAGCAGGAGCAGGGAGGTGATCATCCTCCTCTACTCAGCATTGGTGAGACCGCACCTCAAGTACTGTGTTCAGTTTTGGGCTCCTCACTACAGGAAAGATGTTGAGGTCCTGGAGCGTGTGCAGAGAAGGGCAATGAAGCTGGTGAGGAATCTGGAGCACAAATCTTATGAGCGGCTGAGGGAGCTGGGATTGTTCAGTCTGGAGAAGAGGAGGCTCGGGGGGAGACCTCATTGCACTCTACAACTTCCTGAATGGAGGTTGTGGTGAGGAGGTATTTAGCCTCTTCTCCCAGGCAACGAGCAGGACCTGGGGAAATGGCCACAAGTTGTATCAGAGGGGGTTTAGATTAGACATAAGGAAGAACTTCTTCTCTCAGAGAGTGGTCAGGCACTGGAATGGCTGCCCTGGGAGGTGGTGGAGTTGCCGTCCTTGGCAGTGTTCAAGAGGTGTTTGGATGACGTGCTGCGTGATATGGTTTAGTGCTTGTGGTGGCAATGGTGATGAGGAGACAGTTGGACTGGATGATCTTATAGGTCGTTTCCAACCTTGTGATTCTATGATTCTATGAAATGTTGTACTAAGGGACATGGTTTAGTGGGAAATACTGGTGATAGGTGGATGGTTGGACTGGATGATCTTAGAGTGTTTTCCAACCTTGCAATTCTATGATTCTACATTAGTGCATTCAAAGGAAACCAGTTCACTCTTTGAAATCAAGAAGAAAGGGCAACATTTCAGAACAGTTATCAACCAGAACTTCATTCAGTTACAGATACTACAAAAAGCAAGAGCATCTTATGTAAAAGTACACAGACATAGAAACAACATTCAATTCACAGCCCATTAAAATTCAAGGCTACAAGACTAGATTTAATTTTTAGGCCCAAGTCGTGTATCTGAATCCAAATTTCCAGCCTTTAGTTCAAGAAAGGCTTAAGCAAAAAAATAGTGAGATATGAGAGATTATAGATATGAACAGCACATTTTGTGAATATCTCCAGTTATTTAATATGACTAACTTCAGAAGTTAGTATTGGATTGCAATAAGCTAATAGATGCAATATATATCTGGAGATTACACAACAAAAAGTATACATGATGGTAAATATTAGAAAATGATGAAACAGGTAGTCAGAAAAGAATGAGAACCTCAACTTTGTCTAGAATACCAATGTTTCTTTAGTAAAGGCTGTCTGTCTTTAATAATTCAACATTTCCCTTGTGATTAAATGATTGAGCTCAGGTAGACTTCTGAACAATCCAATGTATTAGTATTGTTTGAGATGGTAAATAACAACTGTTTTTACTGTGCATCTGTCGTCAACAGTGCAGCTCAAAAGTCAATAAAACATTTCAATCTTTTAATTTTTCAACTGAATGGATCCCAGCTATGCAATATGATTCTGAAAATTCACTTCCTCTAACTTCTGCTAATTTTGATTTTATTCTGCAACGTAGGACCGAAGAAGCATCTGTGTTTCTCATTGTGAGTTGTGTAGGTTCCATCTTTAAAATCTTTTTTTTTTTTTTTTTTTTTTAAATTCCCCTATCAGTGAAACTCTATGCACATACTGTTTTCCCCACATAGCTGTAATTTTCTCAGTTCTGTGCTATTCTTTTAACATTTCCCTGTATTAGCCCTTGGATTGATTTTTTTTTTTTTTTCCTTTGCTATCTTAAAAATAGGGGCCACATAGATCCTTTTCCTTCTATTTGAGTAGTCTTAATTATTTATTTTCTGTCATTCAGGTTTATGACTGTGCAATAAAAGGAAGGTTTAATGGTCCAGTAGTCCAGGATGGGAAATCATCCAGCTAGCAAAGCACTGAAGACATCAAATTAGTAGCACTGATGATCTGTTTTTTCCCCAGCTTGACATCTGCTTGCAAACACTCATAGCCAAAATTGTTTTGAAAGGGAATGTCAGCCTTAGGCTTTGGAGCTTGTCTCTTCAGATGCATCAGTGAATTTCTCCACCCCTTACTACTTGCTATTTTCTGCTGTGAAATGACACAAGATATATAATCATACACCAGGGGGACACCATTATCTGGTGTTCTGATCTGATGATTAGAAGTCAGCATTTGTGGCCTCCTTCTCTTGTACCATTCCTGATTCTCTTGTGACTTCTGCCTTAAGTGCATACTTAATATGCATATTAAATTAGATACCACAACTACACACTTAAAAAAGGTTTTTGAATACCTTTTTTTGAATCAAATTAGCTGTCAGCATGTTATTGTTTTATTTTTCTTTCCAAAAACTACATTAGCAAATATAACTATTATGAAGACTTGACCTGAAATTATAGGGAAAACAAAATTATATAAAAAAAGGATAAGTTGTTGTAATGAACGGCCATTCTTCTGGAATGCTTTATAGCACAGACTGAAAAACATTTATCTGCTGTTTTCTTTAAGCTAACATTTACTTGGAAAATGTAGTATATCAGAATGCAGAATAAGAAACAAGAAGAATTTCCATTGGAAATCAAGTGCTAAACATCTTTAGCAATAATTATAATAGGAATGGTTAAACAAAAATATATATTCATGATATAAGTACAGTTATTATTGTGTATTAACACTATGAATAGTCTTAATGTGTAATACATTTTAATGTAAATATTAATGTAAATGAATGTTTTCATGAGACCTTTGTGTGTTTTCCCCACAAAAAAAAAAAAAAAAAAAAAAGTAATTTTTTAAAATACATGTTACAGCAGAAGAGCAGCCATGCTAAATCACCCCACAGCTGTCTTGTTCTCTGTGCTTCATAATCATGACAGCACTTTACTCACAGTTGGGACATGAGAATAGATCAAGCATACAGAATATTTCAGCTTCTATGAATCTTCTTAGGGAGTCTGAATTGTTTCTCAGTTAGAGAGATTTCATTATTATTGGATGGCTGATAAGATTACTTATACATACATATAAATGTATGTATATATATACATATAAATGTATGTATATATATACATTTATAAATCCTATCACAGTGAGTTCCCTAGTTTACTTTTGTGTTTCATGGAAAAAATGTTTTGTTTCCTCTAAATTTGCTTAATCAGATTTTCATCTAATCCTTCCCAATTCTTGTACTGTAAGAAAAAGTAAATAATATTTATTTATTTACTATGTCTGAATGCTTTTCTCCCCACATCAAAATTTTCCCAAATTCCATACTGAAACATCACGATTTACTTTGTATTATTTATTTCATTTCATGTAGCTAAATATGCAAGTTTTTTGGAAAATCTGATCATGTTTGCTTAGTTTCTTTTTTATGCTTTCAAATTCTCTTATATGACTTCTGGGAGAAATAGATGTGGAAAAGAGAACACTACCAATTTTTGTATTATTTAAGCAATGCTTAACATCATCATAGAATCACAGAATTTCAGGGATTGGAAGGGGCCTCAAAAGACTTTCGTGTCCAATGACCTGCTAAAGTAGGTACCCTATAATAGGTCACGTTGGTGTCCAGCAGGATCTTTATTATCTGCATAGAAGGAGACTCCACAACCTCTCTGGGCGATTTGTTCCAGTGCTCTGCCATCCTTACTGTAAAGAATGTCTTCCTCATGTTAATATGGCACTTCCTATGTTCAAGTTTTAGGCCATTACTTCTGATCATATTGCTAAACAGGGCCAAAAAGATCTTGGCCTCATTCATTTTCCTGCCATCTTCCTTCAGATATTTATAAACATTAATCAGATCACCTCTCAATCATCTTTTTCCTGGCTGAAAAGACCTGAGATCCTCAATCTTTCCTCATACAGGAGATGTTCCAGGCCCTTTAGTATCTTTATGGTCCTCTAATTCTAGGAGATCCCTGTCTTTTTTAAACTGGGGAGCTCCAAGCTGGACACAGTATTCTAAATGTGGCCTGTTCTGACATGTTCTACTCTGCTTTTTATCCCTTTGCTTATAATCCATTTTGCTTTTTTGACAAAAAAAGCATCCAGCTTTCAGCTGACAGAACTCACTCAACAGTAATGCTAAAATCACTTTTTTTTCAGCAGATACTTGGTTGCCATGGTTTTGTCTTCACTGTTTTTCATTCTTCAGCACAACTTTTACCCTATCTTACAGCTTGCAGCATATTAAGAATTAATCTTATATCTTACCATGGTCACCTGCCCTTTTTACTACACAAGTTAGATAAATAAATAGATAAATATAATTTCACCTTATTATCCAGTTGCTAAGGGGTATATTTAACTCAAAAATATCTGTATGAAGAAGTTACAAAAACAATTCATCTGTTTTTGTTCAATCTTTCCTGCTTTTGTTTATTTATTTATTTATTTAGACACTTGATAACACGTTTATGCCTTTCTTTAATTTTTTTGTTATTCATGTAAAAGTCTTTCAAAATTTTAGTAAAATTTACCAATTGGATTTGAATTCCTCTGTGTTAAATTAATCAAAGGAAACTAAACATTTTGTGAAATTAATCAGGACTTTTTCTGTAAAAAAAAAATATATATTCCTATACTTGATATTTTTGTTCATTCTTGACTAGATAACTATTTGCTCAGCAAAAGTCAGACTTACTGGTTTGTAGCTCTCTGATCTATTCTGAAGCTATCATCTTATGTTTCCCCAGTGCCAACACCATTTTAAGTTAATAGTTCAGCAATTTTATACCTGAATTCTTTTAGAACTCTTGGGTGAATACCATCTGTTCCTGATGGCTTTTTACCACACATATTATGAGCTAGTTCTAAAACCTCTCATTTCTGGGATTTTCAGTAGCTGTCCAACTACTGAATTTGAATAGCCTGAAGGATATATCCTCAAATCTGAAGTCCTAATTCTAAGTTTTAGAAGGAGTACCTTCAGACTACAAATCTCTATAACCATCACTCTTACTCCAATATAAGTAATTAACTGAAATTAATGTCATAATCACATTTTTCAGTTTTAGGATCCTATATTTCTATCATTCCAGGATGCTTCAACATTCTCAGTCTTTTCAGTGATTTTTCAGGGTACAAATGTCACAAAATCTCTTTATTTTGTCATATAATTCATCATCTCCAGGTAAAGGAGAACATTACTGACTCCAGAGTTCAGAAAGAATTTCCATGAGAATCAGAAACATGGAGAAAAAAAGATGGTATGTTCTGTTGTTACTATCTCCATCTTCATAAAATCATAGAATGGTCTGGGTTGAAAAGGACCACAGCGATCATCTAGTTTCAAGCCCCCTGCTGTTTTCAGGGTCACCAACCACCAGCCTGGCCTTGAACGCCTCAGGGGTGGGGCATCCACAACTTCCTTGGGCAACCTGTTCCAGTTCATCACCATCCTCTGTATGAAAAAATTTCTCTTAATATCTAACCTAAATCTCCCCTGTCTCAGTTTAAGACCATTCCCCCTTGTCCCATCACTATTCACCCTCATAAACAGTTGTTCCCCCTCCTGTTTATATGCTCCCTTCAGTTACTGAAAATGACAGAGAAAACTTTCAGAACTGAGCATAGTGAAACTTTTACCACCTTAACCATGGCTTCACACTCACTTCCACAGTCTTTAAAAAACAAAATATAACTGATATCCTTTGATTTCTAGTAAGTTATACAGACACTATTCATCAACGAATTATCCTTGCACACAATCTTCTGCCACTGATTCATTTCAAATTAAATGCAAAGGACTGAAACATATGATTTTCAGAAGGGGAAAGCAGTAATTAGTGAGCTATGTGAGCTCTCCTCACAGACTTGTATTCATCAAATGATGTGTAAAACTCTAGAAAGGAATAACATCATATGCAGCAGTGAAATGTTTAGTACAATAATTTAGAAGTGTGGTAGCATTAAACACTTTTAAGATCTTGTACCATAATTATTCAGAAGATTAAGAAATATTTTCTTTGCAACCACAACCATGTCTAAAATCCTGCCTCACCTCGTGGTTTTGTTTGTTTGTTTGTTTTTTGTTTGTTTGTTTTTCCCAAAGTATAGTTAGGCTTCACCAATTACAAAGTATTGCAGACACATCTGTGACCTCTAAAATTCTCCCACTTTTTTTTTTTTTTTTTTTTTTTTTTTTTCCCTCCCTTGCAGATGCTAACAACTAATATTTTCACATTCTTTCTCATTTTGGGATTGGGAGCTTCATAATCCTCAAAAAAATTAATGGCATAACATGTCTTCCTTTAGCCAACAGAAATCAGCAATGAAATCATGAATGTTAGTTCAAATGGGCATGAAAATTGGATTAAAATTGAAACATTTATCCAGAAACATTATGCTTTTCACTGCTTGGTCTGTAGTTTCTGTGGGCTATAACTAAGTATCTCTAACTGCTCTCAATTCTCTGGACATATTACAGAAATGCAGCATAAGTTTAGAGATGATATTAAATTAGGAGGAGCTGTTGACTTCCTTGAGAGTATAAATGCTTTCTAGAGAGATCTTGACAAATTAGAGGGCTGGGCAATCACCAGTCACATGAGGTTTAACAAGAACAAACTGGGATGAATTAATCTTGGTTATATGTACAGACTGGAAGACAAAAAGGTGGGAGCAACTTCCCCATGGAAGAGACTCTGGAGGTTATGATTGACAGCAAGTTGGATCTATGTTAGAAGTTGGATCTGTAAACAGCCCAGAGGGCTAACTGTAACCTGGAATGTGACCCAGCATTGCCAGGTGGGCAATGGAAAGTACTGCCCTGCTCTGCTGTGCACTGTGTGGCCTCACTTGGATCACTGGGTTTGGGCATGACAATATAAGAACATAGATGTCTAAAGGAAGGCTATAAAGATGGTGATGGGTCCAGGTAGCAAAATATCACAGAATCACAGAATCACGGAATTGTAGGGGTTGGAAGGGACCTCCAGAGATCATCGAGTCCAACCCCCCTGCCAAAGCAGGTTCCCTACACCAGGTAGCACAGGTAGGCATCCAAGCAGGTCTTGAACGTCTCCAGAGAAGGAGACTCCACCACCTCCCTGGGCAGCCTGTTCCAGTGCTCCGTCACCCTCACTGTAAAGAAGTTCTTGCGCATGTTTGTGCGGAACTTCCTATGCTCCAGTTTCTGGCCGTTTCCCCTTGTCCTGTCTCCACTCACCACTGAAAAGAGTCCGGCCTCGCCATTCTGCCCCCCACACCTTAGATACTTATAGACCTGGATCAGGTCCCCTCTCAGTCTCCTTTTCTCAAGGCTGAAGTATATGTAGTATATATGAGGAGGAATTTATTGTTTGTTCCGCCCAGAGAAGAAAAGACAGAAGGGAGACCTTGTAGCAGTCTACAGCTCCTCATAGGGAACAGAGAGGCAGGCACTGACCTCTGCTCTCTGATGGCAGTGACAAGATCTGAGGGAGCAGCATGGAGCTGCGCCAGGACAGATCAAGTGGGAGTTAAGAAAAGATTCTTTACCAGAGAGTGGTGGGCATTGAACAGGCTTAGCAGCCCAGTGGGCACAGCCCCAGGCTGCTGGAGTTCAAGGAGAATTTGAATAAGAGTGTCAGAAATATTGCTTGAATTTTAGGTGGTCATATGTGAAAAGAGAAGTTTGATTTGATGAAGCTTGTCTATCCCATTCAACTTGGGATTTCTACAGATACATGATTGTAAAACAAAACAAAACAAAAAGATTGCTAGAGGTGTTAAAAACCCCTTTGAAATAAAAGTGTTCAGTACTGGAAGGTTTTAGGTCAAGTGCACTCCATATTGTATTATTTCTTAAATACAGCATATCATCTGTTCCCTCTGTACTGAAGTACTGTGTTCAGTCATGAACCCTCACTACAAGAAAGATATCAAAGCCTGGAGCCTGTTAGGAGTGGGGCAGTGATGCTGGTGAGAAGACTGGACCACAGGTCTTATGAGTTGCAACAGAGGTATCTGGGATTTTCAGTCTGGAAAAAAGCAGGCTCAGGGGTGACCTTATCTCTCTCCATACCTGAAAGGAGATTGTGGTGAAGTGGGGGTCAGCCTCTTCTCCCATATTACTCTCAGTAGGTCTAGAGGAAATGGCCTCAAGTTGTGCCAGAGGAGATTCAGGTTAGATGTTAGGAAATACTTCTCCAAAAGGGTGGTTATGCACTGGAATGAGCTGCCCAGTTAGGTGGTAGAATCAACATCCCTGTTGGTGTTTAACAAGCATTTATGTGTTGTACTGAGGGACACAGTTTATTAGGAAATATTAGTGATAAGTAGATGGTTGGACTGGATGATCTTAGAGGTCTTTTCCATTGAAAAGGGATTGAATTTTTATGGAATAGATATAGGGCAGAGATTTTCTCCTCTTCATAATTCTTATTTTTTTAAGTGTATTTGTTTGGTTAAGACAGTTTTGAGTTGTAAAGATTTTTTGTTTGTCATGACTGAACAGCTTAAACAATGTCATTATGTGTGAAGTTAATATGCTACTATTCTTATCCAAGTTGTTTGATTTGGATAAAAGCATATCTCTCTAACTTTCTAATTTTTCCTGGAAAATAAATAAATAAACAAATAAATACAGCTAACATGTATATAAAACAAGTCAACAACAAAATAGAAAAAAATGGCAGTGAGACAAAAATACAAGAAAATCTTAAAAAAAAAAAATAATAAAATGGATTGCTATATCATGCTTTGATTAGTTATGACAGCACAATAATCAGTAACTAAATTCTGGCAGTTTCTTCTTCAAATAATTTGTTCTACTACTGGATAAACACACAAGAAACTATCCTTGCTATGAAAAATCCATATTTTTACATGAGAATTGCACTCAGTTATTGGTTGCCTCTGATATTAATCTGTTACTTTGCCAAGGAAATTTCATTTTTACAAAGTTGCTCATTACTGTCTCAATTTCAGAATAGCAACTTTGCCCAAGTGCAAATTAACTTGAAGAACGTGCATTAGTTTCACTCTAATTAAGCATATGCTTATATAGCTTCCTGAAATGGAATTTTAGTAAATAATATATGAGTTAGGCTGAAACCTTGATTTTGCACATGTAAAAATAGCATCATGTACATAAAAAGATGCCTTCCCATTGGATGCCAATCTCTTACTTGTATATATGCCCTTGTGCAGAAAATGAGAGGATAAATCTTGAGAGATGGGAGGTCACATTGCTTCAGGCACTAACGATGGAGCGGCAGAACTGTGCCCCAATTAGAACTGCCTGATATGTTATGTTCATGCCTCTCTCCTGTCTGTATCAAAAACCATATCTCACCTAGCTTACGCGTGACAATGCAGACAAGGCAATGCAGAAAATAAACTTAAAAATAATAAAACTCAGTTTTGTTATCAAGCTCTTTGTCCCTGGACCAAAACAGGAATCAGAGTGAGGACTACACATAGTTCTTTCCTTATCCCTTTTCCCATGGCAGAAAAGTGAACTATGGAAGTCCATCAGGGGTAATTAGCTTCCTCAGAAATCTTGTTTCCAGCACTGAAATGTGTTTAGGCTTTCACCTAAACTCTAGTCACCCAACAAATTATACCATTGTACAATTCCTTACAAGGTATAGCTTTTTCAATGGGTTTTCCTCTGAGAAGGTCTGATTTGTTCCACAAACAGCATTCAGAACTTCCTTACAAACAAGTCCTAAACTAGGCTTGATGGGTAGTTTTCCAACAGTACTTTGCTTCTTTCACAGAAGAACTACATCTCCCAGAAGACTTCACTGTTCTGTTTCCATTTTCTCTTCAGAGGGAAATACAAAACTGCTTGCAAGTCACAAATCTACCCCTTTTTTTTACTTCTCATCTCTGTGGTGTGTGCTCCCTTGCCATCTTGCCTTCAGCATTAGAGTAAGGCCTTTGGTTTTGGATACTCTCATTTATTTATTAGCTTCAATTATATTATGTTATATTATATTACATTATATTATATTATATTATATTATATTATATTATATTATATTATATTATATTATATTATATTATATTGCCTTCTGCTATCATACTTAGTACATCAGTTTTCTCCCTTAGCTCACTGCTACTGTTTTGTTTTTAGCCTCATTGCCCTACCTTTCCCTTTTCCCCCTTTCCCTTAATTTCAGGGCATGGGTCCCTTGATCTCCCACTGCCCCATTTAGTCATGGAACATGGAACTGGAACAGGCCACAAACCTTTGACAGATATAATGAGATCACAGCCCACTCTGATCTTTAGAATGTGTCACCACCTTCAAAATAATTTTTTATTACATTTTATTCTTGCAGAAACCAAAGACAAGTTGAACATACTTTATGACACTGCTCTTTGGTTTGCAGCAACAGTCAAGACAGAGTAAAGTTAGAATCTTAACTGAAGAGACAATTAAAAGCAATTTTCTAAGGCTTCACCTCACTTGAATATGAATTCAAGGAAGGTAGTTGTCCATATTTCCTTCTATAGTCAATGGAAAGAAACACAGATCCAGGGACAGGTTAATTTTACGATATTGAAATTTTGTGATTGTTCCCAGGGAAGGGAAGGGAAGGGAAGGGAAGGGAAGGGAAGGGAAGGGAAGGGAAGGGAAGGGAAGGGAAGGGAAGGGAAGGGAAGGGAAGGGAAGGGAAGGGAAGGGAAGGGAAGGGAAGGGAAGGGAAGGGAAGGGAAGGGAAGGGAAGGGAAGGGAAGGGAAGGGAAGGGAAGGGGAAAGAAGAGGAGAGGAGAGGAGAGGAGAGGAGAGGAGAGGAGAGGAGAGGAGAGGAGAGGAGAGGAGAGGAGAGGAGAGGAGAGGAGACATAAATATTTGCAATGTCTCAGCCAGTTACCAGTATGTAAATCCAGGCAATATTTGAAATATACTGAAGATTTATTCATTAAAATAAATTTTTAAAAAATCTAGAAGTTGATGTTCACAGTATCTGATGACCAGTCAGTTCCTCTTGAACAATTTTAACAGAAAAGTCTCATCTAAGTGGAAATGTTTTGCAGGCAGCTGCTTCAAGTCAGGGTAACATATGAATCCTGACTTAAGAATTACATTAAGGAGTAATAAAAACTTGGAAGATAAAATGAATTATAAGCAAGCAATAAGTACTTGTAAATAATAAGCATTCCATGTAGAATATTGTTTCATGTTAAAGAATTTAAGTATTTTTTATTTTAATAATAATACTTTAATAAATAATTAATAAATAATACTTTTTTTCAAAAGTATTTTTTATTTCTTACTTCAGGAGAGATGTCTTAGGGGGAGGGAGAAAAAATGAAATGCTTTCAAAAGTCTTGCTTTGGCTTGCATTTGGTGCTTGAACCCACTAAGATAGCTCATGTGTGGAATGGTAAACAAGTGCATAATTCTTGTCAGGATCAAGATTGTACTGGCAAAACTAACAACTGGATGACAGATTTCCCAGAGAGGCCAAGATCTGAAAGAAATGTAAACTGACCTTATGACCTTAGACTCAAGGGCCATCAACATGTTATCTATGGACTTGAGTGAGCCCACAGTGTATTCCTCTGAGGTTGCAAAAAAAAAAAAAAAAAAAAAAAAAAAGTATAGGAAAAAAACTTTTCCATGAAGGCTATGCTGCTTCCACATAGATAGAGTTCCCAAAGTGGTTCTCACATCCACATTAAAAGTTTGAAAATATTGCTAGAAAATATCTGTTCTTTTCAGATCAATGCCAGCCCAGTGTTCGAAAGATTTCATAGATTTTTCTTTCTTTCTTTCTTTCTTTGTTTTCCCCATAGAACTGATGGATGTAATATGTTGCAAAGGCAGCAGCAAAGCCTTCTGTACAATTTTTGGACAATCTCTTAGCAATGTTTTTGCTGTGGTTTTTTTTTTTTTTTAATAAAATATTTAATTTAAAAGATGAAATTCAGATTTAGCATAGCATGAATTCAAACATGATCACCTGATTAAAGTTTTTTGTTTTTTTTTTTTTTTTTTTTAAGATTAATATGTTTTAATTTGTACACATGTAACCATTATGTAGTTTTTTAACCTCATTATGAGTCATCTGGGATAAAGTTAGAAAGCATAGCTAAAGTGGAAATTTCTATGGTGCTTTGCATCAGATGGTCCTAAATGTTTCAAAACTAATGACAGTAAAAGACATGTACAGCCTATATTTATTAACTTAATGGCTTTAATGTTGAAAGACACTGAAATCAAATTGGTATCTACTCAGACCCTTGGAGATTTACTTTTTACATCAAACATCTATGGGCTTATATATATATAACACTTAAAAATTCTTAGAGCAATAGCTAAATATCAAAAGAAGAGCACTGATGAACCCCTTAAAAAATCGTGTCCATTTATTCTTTTAGTGGACCTCTAAATTTAAGACAGA
This sequence comes from Lagopus muta, assembly GCF_023343835.1. Lineage (NCBI taxonomy): Eukaryota > Metazoa > Chordata > Aves > Galliformes > Phasianidae > Lagopus > Lagopus muta. The sequence continues at coordinate 4,580,160 of NC_064472.1, read as the reverse complement.
ATAAAATCAGAAAGGACAAATGCAACTGAAGAATGAATGGTGAAAAGGAATAGAGGATGGAGAAAGCCTTACCACCAGACTGGATATGCATTATGATAGTAGGCTGGGACTGGAGCACCTCAACTGTGAGAAGAAGCTGAGAAACCTAGAACCATTCAGCCTAGAGAAGAGGAGATTTAGAGAAATCTAGATCTAAACACATGTATAGACATATGTATCTGTAAAAACCTGAAGGGAAGATGCAACAAGGATGGGGATAGGCTCTTTTCAGTGGTTCTCTGTGGCACAAACTGTGTTGCTGAATGTTCTGTCTGTATATCAGGAAACACATTCACTTACAGGTGACTGAACACTGGCTCAAGATGCCCAAAGACGTGGTGGGTCTCCACCATGGAGATCATTAATGGTTGTCCTGACATGTGTCTAGGCACCTTGCTCTGGGTGGCTCTGCTTGAACTGGACCAGACAGAAGTCCCTTCCAATCTCAACCATTTAGTCATTCTGTGAATATGCTTTATATATACATTTTTTTTTCCACTAGTTTTTAGTTGCTCCGTCACATTGTTTCTGGGAAAATTGAAAGTGTTTATTCTTTTGAATGATATAATTAAAACTTCTAAACTTCTTTTCTGTAGTTGCACAGATGAACTCATTTCTTAAGACATTAAAAGTGACAGGTATGCAACAGTGACAACAGTAATTTCACCAAAGCTATGATAAAATAAAAATACTTCAAAATTGGTTTGGTTTCAGTAGTGTTTCTTCTAATACAAAACTGTAGTTTCAAATTACTTTTATTCTTACAGTCCTGTTGATAGATCGGAAGCAAAATGCATACATCATTAAGTATAGTGTGCAGGGGTTCTCATTTCAAACATCTTTGTCTGGCTGAGCTTCCACTGCCTGATTATTGTGGAAATGTCATTAAATGGAAATGATATCAGGGAATGTTGAACTTAATGTGTTTTCAAATACAATGAATAATATTACAGCAGCTTTAATGATTTTCATAGTAGAAAAATGTTATCAAGCAAAACAACAATATTAGCTCTAGTGCTCTGGTCAAATTCCAGACTGGGTAATTGCATTTCAATATTTACAATTTCTCAATAGCTCAAATTGATTACTTGTGCACCTCACTCTTTGATCACTGATACGTTAATGCCATACTTTGTCAACTCAATGCTGCATGCCAGCTCAGAGATAGCTGGCCACCACTGTTGAGCACCCAAGCCATATTAAATGAGTCTTAACTGCAGTACATGACCATGAAAGGATTCCTCTCATTCTACCTTCTTAAGTTACTTAGGTATTGCTTAAAACAGAAGGTAAGAATAGATACGGCTTATTTCAGTGTTACTTAAACATACAGCACAACCTCAAGTTAGAGTTGTGAAATAATGAGCTGATGAAGTCTGTTAACATGTATTTAATATAAATCAGACATATATATTCATATGCATTGATAATAATTAAATATAAGTGCACAGTAAAGCATGAGATAGAGAAGTTGTACCAAACAAAACTGGGAGTGAGTCTTTGCATCATTCAGTGAAAATGGCATTCTTGAAAACCTTATGTATATGTAAGTCAATTCTATGCTATTTTTATTAGAATCAGGTTCAATCTCTTATTTTCCCAATAGAATGGATTCTTTTCTTCAGTTGGTACATGAAGTACCTCAGAATCTGTGCATATTGTGCTTCACATTGCATATTGCATTGTTGTTGTGTTTTGTTGTTGTTTTTTTGTTTTTGTTTTTGTCATCATTAATGTTTTCCCACAGTCTGATTTAGGGAGGAAGTTCATCTGCAAACATATGTTAAGCATTAAACATATTTCATCAGATCTCAGAACTTATTTTGGGTTTAATACTGCTTTGAATTTTCTTTAGATAGGAGAGAGAAGAAAAGAGAATAGGGGGAAAAATGACAAGTCGATAAGAGAAAACAGGATCATGAGTGCATAGATGCTAATGAACTGAAAAAATACCATTTTATTGAACTGTTAGGAGTATCTGCACAGAATCCAGTCATTTAAAAGCAAATGCAGCATGCATAAAGAGCCTTTTAAGATTTTCACACAGGAAATCTTATTAATTTTTTGTCTTTCAAAGTTTCTGCTTACAATTAAGGATAATTTTTGTTCTATACCAGGTTACAACCAAGCCATTTTTAACACAATCTCTCCCGAACTAACTCTCTGCGCATGCAGACATCAATACAAATAGTATAAAGGAAGATGAGAGGAAGCAAACTAAATAAACTGAGCTAAGTTTACTTTTCATTCTGAGAATGCAATGGTCAGTGACCTCAAAGGAAATAAAATTTACTGCGTTATGGGTAATGATAGCTGTATGTAAACTAAAATGAATTCATGTCTTACATGTCCCAGTTACGTCTGTAAACTCTGATGGCACAGCCACTGGCTTTTCGGGCACAGATATAATTGTATGAATTTGGCTATTTTAATTAGATTTTTTGCTTCAGCCTGCTTGAGAACAGCCCTTTAATTAAATCTAGCACTTGTATGAAAACAATCTGGACTTAAAGTTTGGTAGCTTCCAAAGACAACTTTTCCCCCTCTCCCCGCCCAAGATCTTCAGTGTATCTATTGTCAAATTAGACACATATAGAACTTCTGAAGAAAACGGAGGGACTAATTTTCAATGAAAAGTGAGTAATGCTTGGATGTGATTGGCCAAGGATGCTTTAAGATCTATAACCTTTGAATTAAATGTACCACTAACTACTTAATTTGTTACCAATCCTACTGCGTAGATTTTTGTGTTGAGTTGTACTGCAGTACTGCACAACATCTGCTACACAAATCCCTGAAGTATCCAAGGTAAATCAAAACAAGTTGCTTACCTGTCTAAACTCCTCAAGATCTGTTTTGTTCCCCACCAGCACCAAGGGGATGTCATAGGTGTGCCGAACACGATAAATGAGTTCTTTAAACTCAGCAGCTTCTTGAAAAGATTGACGGTCTGTGATGGAATAGCAGATAATGAAACCTTCTCCGCCTCGCATGTATTGGTCCCTCATGGCTGTGAATTCTGCCTAAGAAATTGAAAGAACATGCTCAATAATTTGGCAGACCAAATACTCCATTTTTAAGTAACAGACTTGCTGAAAACATCCTCCTTCCCCCCAGTAATTTCATATTGCTTTACTGCTTTAAAACCCTTAGTGAAAGTTGGATCATCACTCTAGATTATGAACCACCAAGATTTTCCCGGGACTCTTTTTTTTCTTTCCTTTTCCTCTCACTGGAGCTCAGTCTTCCAAGAATATCAAATTAATGTGCCAGCACTCTCTTAAAGAAAACACTCTTGTTTGTATTTCTAGAATTTTCTGCAGCACTCCTGGTACACTTAGATGACTAGCAATTCAGTGCATGCTAACAGGTGTGAAAGACGAGTTATATTACTATCTAGGGATGGAGATAGTTACAAACTCCTTATTATGCACTCAATTCAAAAGCTCAGTAATATCAAAAACACATTCATTGACTCCCTCCAGCTTTGGAACAGTGCCTAATAAAACAACAGTATCATTTGCAAAAAGTTCTCTTTCAAGTACTCCCTAGGAAGCTGGGGTAATGGGATAATACCATTAAAAAAAAATGAACAATTTTAAATGGAGGAAAAATTGTCTCAGTTTTCTTCTCCTGTGTTTTCCTGTATTTTCAAATGTATTTATTTCTACAGTAATATATATATATATTAACATGTATTCAACAAGTGCCACATACTAGAAAAATCAAGATTTACTTCTTAGATGCTAGACTGTGTAGCTCAAGAGTATGCTTTAAAGGCTGTTTCTTTTTAAACTTTGTTTGTTCTTGATCACAGCCCAGAATAATCCAATACCTTGGCAACACTCAGCCAGGATCAAGATCCTCCTGAACAAAATCAACTCTCCAGAGATATTAAGATTCAGGAAAGTTTGTTAAAGCAAAGCATATACATATCAACATTGACCAGTGCTATGAGAAGCAAGATGCAATCTCAACTCCTGTATTTTTTTTTTAATTCTGTTGAGAATTTAAGCTGGGATTTTAAAAATAGTTTAGGTTGAATATATATGGTCAGTTTTTGCTGGAAATTGAAAGTAGATTCCTTATGCTCTTTTAAAAGTCTGACTCCTAAATCTCTTTCAATAGTCACTCACATTGATTGATAACACTAGCTGTGAATAGACTTTTGTGTTGACCATTATCATTTATTCATGAATGTGTCTCTAACCCAAGGACATTCTAATATATCACTGAAAATATTTCACCTTCTTGAGGAAAAAGTTCATAGACTAAATTCCAAAATAGCAGACTGATAGGCCATTTAAAGGTAAGATTCTACTGCACTTTACTCAGAATTTCAAAATGTCTGACATATCAGCAACTAACATCCCAGGAGATTTTTTTAACTGTCAAACTCTAATATAAAACATATTAGGCCATGTTCTACCCCACCTTCTTTGAACTGGATATGGGTAGCTGTAGGAAGAAACACAGGATCCATCAGATTTTGTTTTATGTGGGGTAAGACAATGAAAGGAGATTTTGTTTTTGCCCCAGGTCTTTGCTTTTAAACCACATTAGATATCCAATGGATTAATAAAGCAATACCAAACCACAGAGCATGTATCAGATCTCCAGGTTGTGGACAGGGAATTTTTAACACAGACTGAACACAAATGTATTTCCCCTCACTTACTCACTCTCTGGTTTTACTTAAAGAGCAAGATCTCTCCATCACCACTAATTTTCTTCTCTTTAAATTATCTCATCTAGGATCATTCTATTCCCTGTCCCCCTTTACTCTGCCTTCATGTGGCCCTATCTGGAGTACTGTGTTCAAGCTTGGATCCCCCAGCAGAAGAATGACATGGAGCCGATGGAGTTGGTCCAGAGGAGGTTCATAAAGATGCTTCATCCTATGAAGAAAGACTGAGGGATCTGGGCTAGTTTATCCTGGTGAAGAGATAGCTACAGAGAGACCTCACTGCAGTCTTCCAGTACTCAGAGGGAACTTAAAAGCATGAGGGAGACCAACATTTTACATGGTCTAATATTGATAGTCCAAGGGAGAATAGCTTTAAACTGAAACGGGAGATTTAGGTTAGATGTTAGGAAGAAATTATTTACTTTGAGTGTAGTGAGGCACTGGAACGTGTTGGCCAAAGTTGTGGAAGCATAACCTTTGGAAGCATTTAAGAATAGGTTGGAGATGCTGTAAGAGATTATTCTTTTACATCATTATCTCAAAGCTTGCTGGTGACACAGATGAACAAGTCCAAGCAAGTCCTGGGCAAGGGTTGAGCAATCCTTCGTGTGAGACACACAGATGGACAAGGCCAGGGGCAAAGAGAGAGAGATGAGCTGCAGCTTAATGGCCATGAAGCTGGATCCTGGTGGTGACTATCCCCGCTTTATGTGATTCTTGCTTCTTTCCTATCTTTTCTGTCACCCCCCTTCACTTCTCTGTTTCCCTGATGAGGATTTATAATCAACTGGTTGGACTAACATATGAACCATTGTTTCTTAATCTCATGCTGAGTATACAGATATTAAAAGAACCTCATCTCCCTCCTATAAACTGGAGCGAGACAGATGCCCTGTCGCAGCCTGATCTTGGCGGAGGTAACTGTGACACAGTGGTTGGAATTAGAAGATTTTTAAAACCGCTTCCAGCCTAAGCTGCTTTATGATTCTGTGTAAATGTGGCTGTTTGATTTTTAGTTCAAGAGAAGTTTCAAATCTTACTCTTGTTTTATAGGTTTTATAGATATGGAGATAGATACAATGACTTTCCATGCGTTTTAGTGATTTTGGTTTTATGTTTTACCTAGTTCTATTACAAAACAAGAAACAGATTAATTCTGCAACTGGTACACATATATCATCAATTTTTTCCTGATATATTAACGGTTTTGTAAAAAATAGTCATGTATAGATCTAGATACATTTTTACCTAGTAGGAGAAAAATAATGAGATAATTCCTAATCAGTAAATATCAAGCAGAAGAGAGGAGAAAATCACATCTCCTCAAATAAAAAATAAAAATAAAAATTGATTCTAAGAATTAAAGTGAAGATTTGTCATGCTTATAGCACTTTACAGATTGATGCCAGTCTATAATGTTCTCTTGTGTATTATGACTAAGACTTAACTGAAAAACGTGACAGGAAATCTTTTTAAACAAAATCACCTTCCTGCTTGAGAAAGATGCTGTACTTAAGAACAAGAATCAAGTTTGGAAAGAAACAAACAAATTTCTAAAACATTAATGAAAGCAGAATAACTTTTTTCTTTTTCAATTATAATTGGAAGCAGAAAACAAAACAACAGGAACAAAAATTATAGTTATCATAAGATGTGATAATTTCATATGTTGGAGAAAGTTATGAATACATTCTGATTATGTCATTCTTATATATGTGCCTTTTATCAGTTACTGGGCATCTCATGAGATTTTTCAAACCACACAGAATGGACTCTCAGTGAATGTGCTGAGAGGCAACTTATTCTGATGTATCAAAAGACACACATCCAGCTGGACTGATTTATACTTCATTGATCTCCCTCCTTTATGAGTTGTATTTATATCTCTTTCTCAAACTTTTTTTGTGAGTCATATGAGCACACTAGTAAAGACAGGGATACAGAAAGTCCCAAGTGAGTTATGTCTTTTCTGTTTTTCATGAGTAGGTACTCACTCTTTTGAGCACCAGCCCCAAATCTTATTTTTTTGTCTTCCTTAAGTTGGTAGTATATTTGTAGATACTCCTTTCTACACATTTCTATGTTTTCCTTTCACGTGTCTTAGAAGTTTCAGCTCCATTGACACTTTGGGATCCCTGACATGCAAAAAAATACTTCCATATCCATTCTTGGGAGGCTGTACATGTTTCCACATCTCACATACTTTCATCAGACAAGCTGAATATCTATAAATGTTTTTTTGTTTTGTTTTGTTTTTGCTTTTTTTTAAAAAAATTAGAACGTAGGAGTACAACCTAGTGAAAAACAACAGCAACAAAAAAAACTTATCTTCTGGTTTCTTTCTGTTATACTGATTTGTGTTCTTTTACCCTACTTTCCATAATGAGAAACAGTAAGGTTTTTCATAAAGAGCAATATTTTTAATTAGATTTTAAATTTATACTTTTTCACGCAAATATAAATAGGATTTTTTTTTTTTCTTTACAGCTTGGAATTCTTTCTAAATGAGATCAGTACAGTAATATCTACAGAGAAGGAAATTAGGACATCAAGCAAGAAAGTTGGCTACTCCGATATATAGATCTTTATGGATTAGTTTACGGCTGGCTATTAAACCTAATGGCCTATTCAATGCTCAGTTCAGAACATCTCTACCTTGTAGACTGTAATAATCTATGTAATAATATTAAAAAACAACAACAACAAAAAACAAACACTGTAGGTATGTCAGATTCTTTACTATTTCCTCAGTATTTCTTCCTGAACAACTACTACAGAAAAAATGCTGGACTAGAAAGTGATTTCAGAATATTGTTGTGAATCACCACATCACCATTTTAGACCAAGTGTAACAGAAAACTGAATCCAATTATCTCAGATTCTAGTGTTAAGCATTGCTAGTAGAAACACTCAGCATCAATAAAAGGAAAAACAAACAAACAAAACAGAGCGAGAGAAAAGGGAAGAGGAAGAGATAATAACAAGAGCAAAAAGACAGAGACAATGAGCCAGGGGCCACTGTGGTATGTCCCTTCTATTTCACTGTGTGTGATGTGTTTGAGGAGGAAGCACAGTGCAATACTTAAAAGTTCAGGTCCTCCCCATGCTCCTCAGAAGTTCAGTGTTTAGAAACTAAAAGATGCAGCATCTTAGAAAAAACAGGTCTTCTATTTTTCAAATAGACACACACTCCACATATTCTGAAATGTGTTTTGCTTTTATGATATTGGCTTGTAGCTCTGGAAGAGGTTAGAGTCTCCCCAAGGAGGCCATCCTCACAGTTTAAGAAATGCCACTTTTTCTATCTTGTCTTACTTCTGCTTGATGTTAGAATTGGGAATCTGCTAGCAGATGTTCTTAATCAAAGCTGTCTCCCTGATTACCACAGGGTCATTCTTATTATGAAGGTTTTTACATTGCCAGTGAAAATTGGGTGGTGGGGTACACTCTTGGAAACAAGCAGAATATTGTTCATCTGTAATAATGAACAAACAAGATACAATGAGCAAAAACTACACAGGAAGATCAGTGGGGAAAAATCCTTCAAATAATGAGTGAAAGAGTCAAATGTAAAGATCATAAAACTTAGGTATGTAAAAAGATATTTATTTTTTTTCTTTTTAATTCAGAAACTTATTTACAAAAACAAAACAAAACAAAACGAAGTTTATCTCATAAAAGTTTTTGCGAATAATAATTTAATATTATGTTCCAGTAAATATTGTGTTCCAGTAAATGAGTTTTCAAGGCCAAAGTGCTGCGCTACCCTTTCTCTCTTCTAACAAATTCTCTTACACAAACATCACAGCTGGCTTCCTTGGGCACTATTTGTAGTAAAGTATTCATTTTACTACTGAAGAACTGATTGGTGATGTGAGGTTCTGGCAAAGACTTGAATGAAATAATTGTAAGACAGTAGAGTTTGGAATCACACTTGGAAGAAACAGGGCAGTAAGTAGGATGAAACCCTGAACTTCAAGAGAGCTGATTTTGACCTTTTCAAGAATATATTTGGAGACATCCCTTGGATTAGTGAACTGGAAGATAAGGGATCCCTTAATATTCATTTCTTCCATGCTAACAACTTGTACAGCCCTAAGGCTAAGAAAAAAAAATTGCCAAATCACTATCTATCACTTTTAAATTTCATGGAGAATAGGAGGAGAGCCTCAGGAATGAAGGTTAGCCAGCATCACTCTAGTCTTCCAAAGGGCATGAAGGAGGATCCAAGGGACCACAGGCCAGTTGGCTTTACATCCACTGCTGGGAAGATGATGGAACAGCTTATTCGGATTATCATCTCCAAGTAAGTGGAAAAAAAAAAAAAGAATGCTATCAGGAGAAATCAACATGTACTCACAAAGGTGAAAACACACTTGCCCAATCTAGTAACTTTCTATGATGTCATGTCATGGAAATTGCCTACCTCGACTTTAGCAAGGCTTTTGGCACTCTCTCTTATAACATTCTCATAGGTAAGCTAAGGAAGTGTGGCATAGATGAGTGTATAGTGAGGTGGATTTATAACAGACTGAGTAATAGAGCTTGGAGGATTGTGATCACAGGTGCAGAGTCCAGTTGGAGGCCTATAGATAACAGTATTCCCCAGGGGTCAGTACTGGCTCTGAACCATGTTTAATATCTTTGTCAGTGACCTAGATAAAAGGACAGAGTGAACTCTCAGCAAGTTTGCTGATGTTACAAAGCTGGAAGAAGCAACAGACACACCAGAAGGCTGTGCTACCATTCAATGAGATGTGGACAGACTGGATAGTTGGGCAGAGAGGAACACTATGAGGTTCAACAAGGGAAAGTGTTTGCTCATTCACCTGGGAAAAAGAACTGTGTGCATTAGTATGGGTTAAAGGCTGACCTGCTGAAATGTCCTCTGTTGAGATGGACCGAGGTGTGCCATAACTCAGCGGTGTGCCCTTTTGGTTAAGAAGGCCAATGGTATTGTAAGGTGCATTGAAAAGAGTGTGATCAGCAAATTGAAGGACACGATCTTCCCCATCTGCTCTGCCCTGGTGAGGTCACATCTGGATTACTGAATCCAGTTCTGGACTCCTCCATTCAAGAAAGACAGGGAACTTCTAGAATGACCAGCAGAGGTCCACAAAGATGATTGGGACTTGGAACATCTCTCCTATGCGGAATAGTTGAGAGATCTGAGAGTCTGAGTGACTGAGAGGGTTTCTAATCAATGGTTATATATATCTAATGGGAGGGAATCAAGTGCCATGGGCAAAAATCTTTTTGGTGGTGCCCAGCAGCAGGACAAGGAGTAATGGGTACAAACTGGAGAAAATTATTGTTTACTTTGTAGGTGACAGAACACTGGAAAAATTGTCTAGAGAAGTTGTGGAGTCTGCTCTCTGGACCTGCTTGAATACTCTCCCCTACAACCTACTCTAGGGAACCTTCGTTAATGGAAAGGTTGGACTAGATGATCTCCAGAGATCCCTTCCAAACCCTATGCTTCTGTGATCCTGTGATTCTATGATTTCTTCTACTTCTTGAAAATGATGAATTGAACAAAAATGTACACCACTGAGATGTACTGTAATAATTTAGTTTTTTAACAATTTTCTTTATTTTATTTATGTATACGAGGCTGAGTAAATTTTAGAAAGTTGTTTGTTAAATGCATGCTGCAAGAAGCCTCCAGAAGTTATTTTTTTAAGGAAATCCTCCAGCGGAGGACCACGAAGATGGTGAAGGGCCTGGAGCATCTCCCCTATGAAGAAAGGCTGAGTGAACTGGGTCTGTTCAGCCTTGAGAAAAGGAGACTGAGAGGGGACCTGATCCAGGTCTATAAGTATCTAAGGTGTGGGGGGCAGAAGGGCGAGGCCGGACTCTTTTCAGTGGTGAGTGGAGACAGGACAAGGGGAAACGGCCAGAAACTGGAGCATAGGAAGTTCTGCACAAACATGCGCAAGAACTTCTTTACAGAGAGGTGACGGAGCACTGGAACAGGCTGCCCAGGGAGGTGGTGGAGTCTCCTTCTCTGGAGATGTTCAAGACCTGCCTGGATGCCTACCTGTGCGACCTACTGTAGGGAACCTGCTTTGGCAGGGGGGTTGGACTCGATGATCTCTGGAGGTCCCTTCCAACCCCTACAATTCTGTGATTCTGTGATTCTGTAAAGTTTCTGGATGGAAAGCTGGGAGGACACATTGCATCTTAATATTGCTATTTCTTTAGATACATTAGACACACATTATTTTATCTGGTTTCTATTACTGAAAAGGTAGACACTACAGCCAGGAGAGAAAGATGTTTGACTCCTATGTGTACTTCATTCCACCCTCAGAAAATCAATTGAGAGATGATGGATGAGTTTCTCTTTTATCTCCCTCACTACTTCAACTGTAGATTGTTAACTGAAACAAAAATACCTCTCCCAACCTCTGCCAGCCACAGTTCCCACTTAATCACATCTGTCATGCATTTGGATGATGAGACTTGTCTTTTTGTTCATTTTGAAATTTTTATTTAGTTTCTTCAAGACTGGTATTTCCAGAGCAGATTGAAAAGTCAGGACTGAGTAACATCTGGTGCCTAACACAAATGGATGAATTTTCTCTTCACAGCACTCAGCAGAAGGAAATACTATCCCTCAGCATGGGATAAAATACATTCAAGATGCATTAGAAGATAATAGGTATGCTTTTTTTTTATCACGGATGTCAGAGTTTCAGACATTCTGTATTTACTTGAATAATTCCAGCATGCACTCAACAGAGGCTACTAGAGACAACAAAACAGGAAAAAAAATCACTGACTTATCAGCATACGTTCTCTTTTTGTTTCCCTTCTTTTTGCAGTCATCCTTTGCAAACAACAACAAGAGAGAAGCACATCAAAAGATACAGAAAGAAGTGTACAGCAGGTGGTACTTAGCCATTTGTGCCAGCCCAAACCATCTGCCACATCACTAGGAGGAAAGAAAAGAGCTGAATAACAGCTCAGACTCAGATGAAGAAAAAAAATGCTGGAGCTCTGGCTTAAATAGTTGAGAACAGGATTCATTCTCTACATCAATCTCTTCACTATTCTGGTTGGATATCAGACACTCTCTTACAACCCTTTTGCTTGTTCCAGTAGTGATCCAGCAGTTCAAAAGTGGAATTAGTATAAACAAGAAATAGACCATAAGCTTGCAGTGGATCACAGAATCACAGAATCACCCGGGTTGGAAGGAACCTCAAGGATCATGTAGTTCCAACCCCCCTGCCTAGCAGGGCCACCAAACATACACATTCAGATCAGGTTGCCCAGGACCCCGTCCAACCTGGCCTTAAACACGTCCAAGGACGGGGCATCCACAACCTCCCTGGGCAGCCCGTTCCAGGGCCTAACCACTCTCCTTGTAACCACTCTCCTTGCCGTGTTGAACCTCATTAGGTTCACCCGAGCCCAGCACTCCAGCCTGTCGAGGTCCCTCTGAAAAATGGGAAAGATGGAAATGTGGAAATGGGTTACTATTACAAACAGTCCCTTGATTAATGGTCAGCCAGTATCTCATGCCTTATAATTATAGGAATGAGTCCTTGCTTCTCTTAGCAATATCCTTGATTTTTACTGGCAACAAAATGCACATTACAGACAAGCAGTATACTACAAAAACAACATAAAGATGTAGTTTATGTTCCTAGCATGCTGATGTCTTTCTGAACATAATATGGCAGCTTTCCAAGACAATATTATGATCTCCACATTGTACAAAATCAGTAACCTTCTCTTAATTCTGGGAACAATCAAGTAAAAAGCTGAGATAGATACTGAGATTAATCCATAATATACAAGACAACCAGCAGCAACATCAACCTTTTTGATGCTGGTGCCTACTTATCTAGCCACTTCTCCTGTTTAAGTTAATTAATTTACTTAGGGAGATAAACAACAGCAAGAAGAATATTCTTTCTGTTTCCTCAGAAGATAGATAATCTTTGCAGGAAGATACAGGGATGATTTTGAAGTTTTGCAATAAGTAGTTATACTATTTCTTTGCTGACATTTCTGAGGGTTTTCTAAGAGTCCATACGCACTCTAGAAACTGAGGAGATAAGCTTATCTAGATGGAATGAATGACAGGGAGCAATTCAAGACCTTGTTTATAGGAAAGAAAATAGCTCAAACTGAGTAAGTCAGAGTAACAGACAGCTCACAAGTTGAGAAACATGATTAGACTCAGATTGAAGCACAGAGACTTCCATCCATTTATTTATTTGTTTATTTATTTATTCTGGAGAATTTCTAAATTCTGATTTCTTAACCTGAGTTACTATATGAGGTATATTCATACAGATATTAGTCTCCTTTTCTTTCAGGTGAATCTGAAAGCTCAAGCTGATATGTGTAAATTTTCACTTCTATTGCAAATAAACAGTATGAGAAGTCAGTTTCATTATGGACTTCTTAAAAATATTGTGGGATAACTTAATTTTATCACTTGTGAATTCACATCCTTTCCTACATGGGAATATAAAGACCTGTGTTCTATTTCTAGTTTTAATACTTATTCCAATTGTATTTGGTATTGCTTATAGTCAAATGTTTTCTGCAGCATTGTCTACTGAAACACAGGTAAGGATGTCCCTAGAGGAGACATTATAGGGTCTCTTACATTGATTTGTCACTAGTACATTGCCCACTAGCTAACAGGAGAACATTTTATAGACACTTACTTTTCTATATTCATTATTGTTCTGCAACGTAGTTGGTTTACAAAGTAAGAATGAATCATGGCAGCAAGGTGGAAAAATAAATAAATAAATAAATAAATAAATAATAAAAATAAATAATAAAAATAAAAATGAAAATAATATCCTGATAAAATAACTCAGGGCTTTAATAAATAGCACCACATTTTGACTCAGTTTTCATTCTGAGGAATTACTAAATAATCTCAGGCCCTCCTTCCAGAAGTAGTTTATTTGAACTGATGTTCCCATTCTAACTGGCCTCTCACATGAAGATGTATTCACCAGTTTTCTGCAACTTACTTGGCTAACTTAATTAATCTTAATCTTCTAAAGACAATAATAAAAGTATAGTCTATTACCTCAGAGATGTTACCTATTTTTTCATTCAACCAAAATATGAATAAAATCACCATATCACTTCTTGACAATGCCCGCAAAATGCCTCAGTGGTACATTCCCTAAATCAATGAGCTTTTTCTTTCATCTTAATGCTAATGGTTTCTCTTAAGAATCTATATCTTAGTAATTTTCTCTTAAAAGCATGCACAGAAGCAATCTTCACTGTTAACTATATCTAATACCACCAGCTGTATTTGGTTTATAAGGCTTTTCCCTCTTTCCTCATTGGTATTCAAGAAAGAATAGAGGCAATTTTTACCTTTTATCACAAAAACATAAAAAATGGTAAAGCAAAAGAATTGATAGCACAGTAATTACATTTTAGTAAACAACAATTAAAAAAAAAAAAAAAGCCAACAGCCCGCTAGCAAAGAGGTAATGATTGCAGCTTCAGTCAAGGGATACAAGCAAAGATCTGTCAGCCCAAATAGTGTCGGTAGAGTTGCCATCATCCCCATGGAGTCTTTTGCAGCTTGCAGAAGTGAAGCAGAATGTGAAAGAATCAGATATCCCATCACTCCATTAAATGACTGTAAATTATATGCTGGCTTGCATATACCTTCACTCACAACAACTTCCATAACAAGATTATTTCCCTTAAAAATTTAACAGGAATGATATTTCTCTCCTTTGCCCTGTAGCCTACTGATCACTTGAGATAAATCCTGAATTAAGAATCTGAAGATGTGAAGAAAATAAGAAAACAAGCTTCCAGTTAGGTTTTTTTTTAGATTTCTGTAATACTTAAACAATTATGGGTTCATTCTGCCACTGAAACCTAGCTCTATATTTACTTGAGAAATGCGCTTCCAGAGACAGTATACATCATCACAAATAAGAATACAAAATATTTACAGCATAGCTGCACTCATTTTGTATTATTTACAATATTAAGTTTAATATGACTGTGATTCAAAAGGTTTGAGTTGTCATGTTCCTATAACTTACAGATTTATTCCAGCATTCTTTTTCCTTTGTATTTGAACTAGTGTTTCTGATGCAAGTGAGATGATTAGGTAGCATTAAGCACAAGGGGATAGTCACTGGGTTGGCATCCACACAGTCATGCAGAACTGCTTTCTGTGACCTTCTGGGGACTTGTGGGAACAGAGTCTTAGATGAAAAAGAAGGAATGTGTTACCTTGACTGTGAGCAGTTACAAAATGTCTGTGAGGTATGCACAATAAAGCTATCCTGCTCTGAGGTTTTATTGCCTTGATATAAGGATACTAAAAGCATTCCATCATACTTCACATATTTGCTATTTAGATGTCTGTACCTTGTTCAGCTGCCTAAACTTTCCTCCTAGTCAATGAAAAAAAAGGAAACCCAGAAAGCTGCCTAAATTTCTTTAAACATTTATCTGAGAATATGCAGAACTATGCTATCAAAACAACTATGTATTCCCAGCAGCTATAAGAATAATCTGAATGACTAGTTCAGATGCAGAAGCTTACTCTGTGAATAATTTAAGTTAGATAAGAGTAATTCCTTTGGGAACACACAGAACATACATTAACAACTGTGTAGTACCCCCGCCACTGTCTTTACCGCATGGCACAGCATGAAATTGCCATCGTAGCCTCTCAGTTAGCACTGCCAATCAAAACATGACTTGGAAGGTAAATATTATCTTGAAGATATAATTCCCTGAAACACAATATGGAATGGTTCTGTGAAAGAGCAAGTGGGATCTGGAAGGCAAAAATAGCAATGATTAAGCATAGTCACTGTTTCTGAAGTGGGAAAGAAATAGTAGATACTAAAATTTTTGAGCTATTTTCAACAAGGTCACACATTATGGTAAGTCCACTTTCACCCTATAATCCCATCCCTGAAGAGATAGAGCTATAATACAGAAGGAGGAAAACTTGTAGTTCTCCATGTCCACACATTCTGCCCCAGTCCTAAGACAGAGCTTCAGTTCCTATTGGAGGTGAAATGTGTTAATTAGGGATGACAGAAATGGGTAAAACATACATATGCAGGAACTTAATGAAGAAAATGCAGTGATAGCATGTTACAGAATGGCAGGTAGTTCTTGTACCACCAACTTCTAGGAAAACATTAGATTAAGACACTGCACAGAGTGCAATGTACTTCAGATTGAGTAAGGAGGAAATTTTGTGTATTATATGCAAGTTTGCTCCCAAAGAAGCCTCCAGTATAGGTATACTGAAAGGAAACTCAGAATTGTGCTTCTTTTATTCTCTTTTCTAATATAAAGAACTCTTTATGAAAGATACATGAAGTCACTGACAGTGTTTCTAATAGACAGTGCAAATGTGTACACAAATAGTTTTCACCAGGCACAGTGCCAAAGTGTAGTAGTCTTAAATATTCAACCAAGAGAGTCCAGAAAGGATCATCTATCTGATGTGTGAAGCATTGTTTTCTGTATGGGCATGAAGAATAGTTAGTTCCTTCCTTGAGTGTCTAAGAACTCTTATTTCATACATTTTATATGAATAAAGACTTCAGAGGGGAAGAAGTGTTTCTTTTCAGAAAATATATGTTTTTAATGAACGTGTAAGAAAATTCAGAGGGACCAATTCTCTGTAAGTCCAAACTATTGCCATTTTTCTTTTTTTTTTTAATAAAGTTATGAGCAGACATGCAGTTTGTAATTTATGAACTTGTATGATTCAGATAAAACTGATCTTATCTGGTCTACTAATGCATATTCAATGTAGTGGTGGAATATCCGGCAGATACAGAAGAGCACTGTTAAACTGAGATTCTCTGGGACATCCCATGGTCTCTGAGAGCCTTGATGCCCTGTTCTACAAGAGACATCTTTCTTGATCATTTATTGTTTCTAGGCCAAATAGCACTGAGTAGCGCTGTTACACAGTCTTGTTTTCTTAGCATACAAGCTAAAGTTTCAGTAATGAAAATACATTATTAATGTGAATTCTGTGAAAATTGGTACAGGCAGAAAAGAGGTTTCTATCCACAGCAATCAGTGTTCTGTGTAAAGTTACTTCAGAACAAATGATTTTTGATAGGCAAACCTCTGGAATTCCTAACTAGATTATCTAGGACAGATGAATGTTATAAAAAGAAATCAGGACACATACAACCAAACTCTGACAGAAGTAACTTCTTAGGGGTTCCAATGCCATTAAAAAGTAGTAAGAAAAGCTATAATGTTAGAAGAAAAGGCAAATTTGCATAACATTCTGTGAATAACCTGGATGAAGTTTAATTATATAGGATGCGCTTATACAGTTATTTTCCATGAAGTAGGCAACAGAATACAATAAAAATCAGATAATGCTGCAAGAAAAGATCTGAAAAGAACAATATAGAACTTTTCTGTTTTAATGGAGTTTGTAAAAGCATGTTTTCTTCTTTTAAACGCTTTTATTTTGTAAAAAATAAAATTAAAAAAAAAAAGTTATGACACTAATGTGATAAAATTTCATTAGTTTATTAGTTTTCAGAAAAGGAGTTACAAGTTAAAGAACAAAGAACAAAGAGATAATCTTTTAAGAAAAAGAAGAATTTATTGAAAAGGAAAAAAACAACAGTAGAAAGTATTCTTTCACATGCAACATGGAACAACTTCCATAAGTTTAAAGTGAAATGGTAGCGAAGGACAAGAAGTTTGTACTGCTAGACTCATTGAATCCTGATGTTCACCTTAAATGCCTACCCACTACAATGTACAGGAATGTACATTTTTCACTTTTTATCTTTGCTAAATGTTTCTCCAAAGTCTGTCCATTACCAAATCAAATGACGTGGACATCAGAGGAATTTCAGTACTCCCTAGAAAATATAAAATAGTTTGTTTTAAGAAATCCACCAGATTTCATTTGATATGGTTTGATTCTCTGAGTATGTCATCATCAGTCTGTGAAATGAAAACACTTGAAAATAAAATTAATGTTCTTCACCTAATGCACTATGGTAATGGTTGTTACTTAGTTCACTACAATTATGCATTAAAAATAAAATTGATTTCATTTCCTTACTCTATTTCTAGGGAAGGGAAGGGAAGGGAAGGGAAGGGAAGGGAAGGGAAGGGAAGGGAAGGGAAGGGAAGGGAAGGGAAGGGAAGGGAAGGGAAGGGAAGGGAAGGGAAGGGAAGGGAAGGGAAGGGAAGGGAAGGGAAGGGAAGGGAAGGGAAGGGAAGGGAAGGGAAGGGAAGGGAAGGGAAGGGAAGGGAAGGGAAGGGAAGGGAAGGGAAGGGAAGGGAAGGGAAGGGAAGGGAAGGGAAGGGAAGGGAAGGGAAGGGAAGGAAAGGAAAGGAAAGGAAAGGAAAGGAAAGGAAAGGAAAGGAAAGGAAAGGAAAGGAAAGGAAAGGAAAGGAAAGGAAAGGAAAGGAAAAAGGTTTTTCTAAATTTATTTTCCCCTCAAAAAAACAAAACAAAACAAACAAACAAACAAACAAAAACACTAAATATTACTACTGAATAAAACACTGACTAAAATGAATGAATGAATGAATGAATGAATGAATAAATAAATATAAAACTACTGAAATAAATAAATATATAAAATTCTTGAGATAAGCTGCAGTAATGTACTTTGAAATTTGACTTCCACTGATTTAGGATTACAGAGCAGCATGTTTAGATAATAAGTAGAAGGATCTCAGATAACAGCTTGAGTGAGTCATTGGACTACTGTGTTTAGTCTTAGAAAGTGTGTTTATCTGAAGGGCTCTTGGGACTAATATGGTTCCTCTTCAAAGCCTGAAGCAGGGGTAAAAATCACAGTCTAGGAGCCTGGCAGGATAAACATGTCCTGTGATTTGCTAGCAATTTGAGAGATGGATTTCACTACAGAGCACACTGCTGTTGTCAGGTTGAAAAGTGTCTGCATGAAAATGAATTCATGTGCACACCGCTCCAGACAATGGAAAATCTCCCTGAAATGGCATGCCATCAAATTTTAAGGCCAATTTTTCAAGTCTCTGAGTCACACTTGGGAAATATACTGGTGCACTAAGTTTATCATGAAAAGCTCACATTTTAACAAGCAAAAATTGGTGCAATAATCTTCACATATATCGCCTCACTGTCAGGTAGAGAGAGCCATTTTTTCTGCATATTTTCTGTTTTGTGATTGAAAACAATTTTTTTTATTATTTTTTATTTTTTATTTTTTTTATTTTTATTTTTTTTTACCTAGGATCATCTTAGATTGACTTTCAGGGAAGAGAATTTTAAGTTTAGGCATGAAGTCTGAACATGGAGACTAGATAATATGTCTGCAGGAGGTTAGCTGTAGCAAAAATAAAGACTCTTGTCTTTATATTATGCACACCAGTGCATAAATACAGCAGAAGGAACAACTGCTGCATATGTTCTCGGAGGAGAAATTCAAGCTGGACTCCAAGAGTAGAAATATATATATATAAAAGATAATATGTTCATATATACACATATGTATATGTATATGAGAGAATAAGAAAGCAAAAAAAAAAAAAAAAAAAAAGAGAGTGAACAGTATTTTTAAATCCTTGTGAAGGCTTCTTGTGCATGATAGCAGCAAATAGGGATTGTCACCCTGATACAAAATGTGAAGGGAAATGAAAAAGGGATTTGATGTTTCATTGTCCTTTCCTTTGCATCCATCAGTTTTTTGAAATCAAAGCATTACCACCTTTCTAAATATAATATCAGTAAAAGCAGATGAGGTTTGTGACACACAAAATAAAAAAAGAGAAACCTCAGGAAATGCCCCATGGACAAGGCTGAATAAGATAGTTCAATCTATCTTTATAGAAAATAGTTTGTGCTTGCAGACATCGCTGATACTTTTTTTGAACAGAAAAGGTGAGGCTAAGAACACATCACATTTAGATTTAAATGTGCCACAGAAAAAAAAATACAAAAAAACATATTTTATTGCTGTTACTTTCCCTCTTGCTACTCACCAGTTATTCAGCCTTTGTAATGGGAACTTCTGAAGTGCTGTTTGTGACAATTTGCTTACGTAGGTACATTAGTAATATCTGAACTTAACATTCTCTGGGGTAAACTTAACCTTATTCTGTCTGAAGTTGACTGGTGTGAGCAAAGCCAGGTAATGCTGCCGGCAGGCATAGCAGGCAATGAGAAGCAGGGGTAGTGAGTTCAGTGAAGCATGACTACTTACACCAGCCCTAACTGCACTTAGGAAATGCTTCTTTATCTTCTGTGGAAACACAGATTTCAGAAGAACATTATAGTACAATCAACAGTGATATGCCCAGAATTCACGGAACCTCAGTCTATGTTCCATGAATGTGTGTTTATGAAAATAAGATGATCAGTAACTTAGTAAGCAACACTAACAGTTCATTCCCGTTTCTCGTGTTATTTTGATAGTTTTTTAACTTCAGAATTCTGAGAACTAAAAATGTATTTCTGAAACAATGTACAGGTTTTCACTGCCAAAGCACCTCTATCTGGCATTTAAAATATCTGACATTTTTATCTGGCTTCAGATATAAAATCTGATTTTATCCATTTTTTTAACTCTAGACTTGGCAATAAAAGAACAGTATTCATTATTAACAAATCACAACATCTGGTCATTGTTAAATATATAGATGTACACGTACACCTGTAATTACTGCTAATGTACTGCAAGGAAAGGAGAAGCACATTATCTGAAACATATTCTCTAGAACATCCTCATACATTTATGTCACTCATTTTCTTTCTACCAATTTCTTATGTTTCTCAAATAGGAAGGAATTAAAAATTTAGCTTCTTAGTGTTCTAAAGTGATTAAGATCATGATTCGAACCTGGTCATCATAGCTACTTAGCTATGATTGCAAGGACTCCTAGAGAGAAATGAGACATTCACTATATATTGCATAACTTACAACACCATCTTTGTTGGTCCCTGAGGCCCAACATTAGAGTAACATTAGTTATTAGAGCAGGCCACCATCAGTGTATCCGGTGCTTTGGATTTCTACCCTAAGTTACTGAAGATACAGAAGGGTGTCAACTTGAATTTCTGCAAGAGTGATGTTAAGTCGTCTGTGAGAAAGGAGGTTATGTTCGCTGCTGACTTCAATGAGATTTGTATTAAGACTTGATTTATTCCGGAGTTATTTAGTGAAATGGGGAGGCAGCCATTTCAAAGCCATCTGTAAAAACAAGCAGCTAAATCTAGAATACTTAGAGTGGATAGCTTCTACAAAATAATAGCCTGGAAAAGTAGGAAGAGCTTCCTAGCAAAGGTAACACTGAGATATGCTACAGTGATTACAGTTTGAACTGGAAAAATAGGGAAACACACAGCAGAGATTTTCTGGTATCACTTCAACTTGGATCTTAGATAAAATACCCATTCCAGTCTGTACAATGACCTCAGCTGATAAATCTATAAAGTTTGGTTCTGCTTCCACAGGATTCTTCTCACTCTAAAATCACCAAAATCTCTACACCATTCTCCATAATTCGGTCGTTACATGATCTGTGCCTCCAGTGTTGAAACTAGTGTATTTATTTGTAATAAACAAACAAGCAAACAAACAAATATATAAATAAAATTACACAGCCTTTCTCTGATATTCCCAACCACTTTTGTGATTTTTTTACATGTTTTAACATTGTATTTTTTTTTACTGCAATCAGTTTTTATAAAATTCATAATTTTTGAAAAAAATACCTATTCTCCAATGCCAATTAAAAATGAGGTTTTCTTGCACACTTTTTATGTGATCAAGAACTTCAAATAAGGATTGTACATAAAAATTGAAGCTTATGGAGACCTTTTTTTTCCTTTTTGCCTAAATCTAAGAAAATCTTTCAGAATATTAACAAATATTTAAAAATACTTTAAAGAACAACAAAAAAACAAGAAAAAAGAAAAAGAAAAAACAGAAAAAACACTTTAGTTTTCATAGGACAGAGAGAAATAAATCTGGATTATTTTTTCCTGAATAGTAACAAAAAGAAATGGAAAAAAAAACACAATCTGATTATTTCTATTGCTTATACAAGTTACTTGCTAGCTCAACATAAGAGTAGGGTTATATGTATTTGGTTCATTTAATACCCTTTCTTTCCTTTGAATTTAAGCTGGTTTCTTCCCTTTATGTAAATGATATTTTCATTACAGATGCAAATCTGATATTAGATATTAGATAGCTCACCTTTGCACAAAATTATGATTTTTGAACATGGTGCAAGAAGCACTCTACCTACTGCACCTTCTTCTATGGCTTGTAGAGACTAACTCCAGCATTCTCTGTGTCTCCAGAGGGAATCATACAATCATAGAATGGCTTGGTTTGGAAGGGACTCAAAGGATTACGTTCCAATCCCCTACCATTGGCAAAGTTACCAAATTCCATATCTGATACTAGACCAGTTTGCCCAGGGCCCCATCCAGCCTGTTCTAAGCACATCCAAGAGTGGAGCTTCTGCAGCCCCTCAGGGACGGCTGTTCCAGCACCTCACCCTTCCCTCTGTGAACAACTACCTGTGACAACCAATTTAAACCTTCCATCCTTGAGCTTAAAACAATTCCCCCTTTTTCCATCACTATCTACCTGAGTAAATGTTGATTCCTCTCCTGTTTGTAATCCCCTTTTAAATACTAGAAGGCTGCAATGAGAGAAGGCTTGCAGCCTTCTATTCTCCAGGTTGAGTGAGCCCAGCTCCCTCAGACTACTTTCGTAGGGGAGAGAAAAACAAATTCCCAGAATACTGGGAATATACCTATGAATAGAAAAATTGTATGTTATTTTGCTCTACTTTCCATTAGAAAAAGGCTGGCTGTACAAACTCGATTCATCACTTCAGTTCTGGGTGAGGAAGTAATCTGCTTTTAGCGTTTTAACTCTACAATATCAGACTAAATGAATTTAGGTGTAGAATAATGTAGACATAGATAGCAGACCATTTTAAAGGCTAACACATGACATAAAACTTTAACACATGAACACTAACAAACACATAAAACTTTACAATATTAAACAGCTGGAGATGTATTTCCTCTAATAATTGCGTACTAATGACAAAACAGGACTGAAGTTACAAGGCTCAAACCTCCTGAATGAGAAAAGATGCTCCTTCCCTTTCTCCATCAAAAGTGCTGATATTTTCAAACATATTCTTAACTATATGTTGAAACAGTGTTTTCCCACGGAAAAAATTTCTAATGCTATGCTAGAATTATAATGCACTGGAAAGTTCTTGAGCCTATTTTAGTAATAATTTATAGGTCAATTAAATTCACAGTTTGGAGACTTTCCTTAAAACCTAGTTTGACTTTTCTCAAAAATCAAATACTTTTACTGGAGACCCAGCAGCAAATGACTGGTTAGCTGCTAGGACTGTAACATTTGGGGTCAAGGAACAATAATTCAGGACATCTTTTGATCCCTGGAAGTCAGTTGAGTTTACTTTGAAATTGGCCTATATTTTGTTCAGACATAAAACTCCCACCACAATCTTTCTGAATTACTTTCAGCCTTATTTAACTTAATGCTGTTCTAATTCCTGGTAGTACACAGCATTTCCTACTATTTGCAGTGAAGAGCTTAGGTATGTTCAGATGTTTTTGGGAAGGCAAGATCAAGGTTTTCAGGCTTCCTAGCTCACTTTTTTAAGGATTTTCTGTTCCTGTTGACTAATTATTCCTGTAAAAGATGTGCTTATGCTATGAAAGCTTATGAAACTATCAAAACCTTCAAAGAGTACCAGACACATACCTCAGGAAAAGATCAAAACAGCTGCAACATTTTGATTAAACAATAATAAAGTTTAGAGATGAAAAAAAACATATTTCTCGGAACCCCTCTTTTACCTTAGTGTCTGTGAAAAATGTAATTCCTTGACTGATGTTCAAACACATATATGCATGCTATACATACACTGTGCATTACTTGAGCAGTATCTATTATTTTTTTTTCACCTTCAGGTGAACATTCAATGTTTAAACATAATCTGGGAAGAAGAAGAATGGTAACAAAATATTTCAACTACAAGTATATTAGAAATTTCCTGCAGTATATAAAAAAAGCATTGATGAAAAGTAGAAAAGACAAATTAACTGTACCATTTATTCATCTCATTCCTGTGATAGATATGTCTGCGTACATGAGAAAAAGAAAGAAAGAGCTTTTTAGCTTCTACATGATTTAATTTTTCTGTCTTTTCTTGTCAGATTTTGAAATTGTAATATATCACAGAAACAGTATAAACTCCTTTGATAATTCCTCAATATTATTCTATGATTGCTCCCTTTATGTTTAAATAAGGGAGCTTGTTTCTCACTCTGTGACCCATATATCTAAGGTTGAGTTCTTTTATCTCTAATAGAACAGTTTACACTGGAAAACTACTCACCTGTCCAGCAGTGTCTAGAATGTCCAAATAGGCTGGTTCATCATCAATTCGGACTTGAGTTTTATAGGCATCCTCTGAAAAAACACAATGCAACACATAGGAATGGCTCAGAGAAAAGCAAAAAAAGTAGCTCTTCTAACCTGGAGTAGACTTTCTAAAAACTCTCCTGTTTGAACTAACTTTTCTTTCTTTTCAGTAACTAATACCTTTTCCAAAATCCAAAAATAGTGAAAAGCATTACCCTTATCTTTTCTATTGCATTATTTCAAAGTAATGTAACAGTAAATTTACCTGGATTTAAAAGCATAGTTCACACCACACTGTTGCTTGAGTCACCAATATTCAGGGTCTCTATTCTGGTGCTAGGTACCAGCTTTCCACAGAGCTTTTCCAGCAAATAATTGCAAGAAAAAACTTTGTCTGAATTACTGAAAAAGTCTCCCTGTAGCTGATGGGGACTTCTGGATCAGATTTCCTGGAACAATTAATTAGACACTGCATATGTCTGACCAGGATGTAAATCAATTTTTTAAAAATAAATTCTGTAGTCAGAGTCTTCACATTCAGCACTGCTTGAAAGGGAAAAAATATGTTTGTTGGACCATGCCCCTAGGTCATGCTTCCATCAAGATAAATTTGGAAACTGAAAAACAAAACAGAAGATCTACTATTTGCAGAAACCATTTTCCTCACATTTCAATTTCATTCTACTCTCAATATTTGTGTTTCCCTCCTAAGATTGAACACAGCTCAGTAATCAGGCCATGTTTGTACTTGAGTCTCACAAATTATCTATTCTGTCTAATTAAGCAGTAATGCATAGCAATTTGAATGATTTTGGTTTGGCTACGTACTGAGATGTGAAGACAAGACAAGTGAATTTAATGCATTTGAGAAGTGCCATTAATCAATATGAATATATGGTTGACCATGTCCAACAGCTCACTTTGCAAGTCCTGCCTGAAGAGGTCTCTGAAGAAGACCAGGGTCCCAGTGGGATTAATCAGAAAGTAGCAGAAATTCTCAAGACATTCAAATTTGTGCCATACATTTCATATTTTATACGACACTTTATAAAAGTATGTAAAAACCCAGTCTGTATCTACACGAAGAAAAAAAAAAAAAAAAAAGCTAAAATATGAAGTATTATGTATGTCATTACCTTGGTTCACTCCTGCATCGCCACTGACAGGCTATCTTTAATGACATAATCATGTACAGTAATTTCCACGAATCTCTTGCCTCTTTAGGCCTGAGTTCAGCAAATTACTGACATGGAACATGTATTGTTTTAAACAAATACTACTGATCATCCCACTGATATTATGATGACCCAGAGGCTTAATTAAATGCATGATACACTGCCTTACTGAGAAAGCCAAAGCACTCCAACCAGCATGTGTTTCAGTCAATAGATCTCTTTATAGGTATTACTGAATAAGAACTTTAATATTAAAAAAGAGCCATACAGATTGAATTAGACTGCTTAGGTTATTTAATCTGTTTTGGCACAGCAAGGATGCATGCAGTAATTTACTTTTTTATTTTTAACCAAAAATGAAAATTATATGCACATGGAAACATGAACTATCAAACATGATTTTTATTTAATATAAATAATATGACAAATATTAAAAAATTATATTTCTATGCAGGCGGGTGTCCATTTGCATTCCATTCATTTTTATGTAATTAACATATAACTCACATAAATTTAGCTTGAAGTCTTTGCTCAAGATCAAGGGAAGTGAGTTCATATCCTAATACCAGATAACAGATCATAGCACACACTCATGGTTGAACTAGCAGGTTCATAATCTTTGAAGCAGATCTTACCATTTACCTGGTTTATTTGTTGATCTCCTGGGCTATTAGGATAATCTTTATTTTCAGCATAGGGTATATGATTCATAAATCAAAAATCGTGCTTCCCATCCTATGCTGTATGGACTTGGAAGAAAAGGTAAGAGTGGAAGAGCTGTACCATTTAGGTCAGAAATACAGTTCATTCTTAAAATGGAATTTCATCTGAGGAGGTAATGGAAAGAGATCAGAGTAAAGGATGATGTTGATAGATGTCTTTATTTTACTCAATTGAACTGATGAGCGTATCCAGAATTACACACATATCCATACACTGAACTCAATCAATATATTCCTATTCATAATTATAATGCTAAACATTATAGCTGTATCTTTACTGTATGCAGTGTAATACATATTACAGTCATAATAAGGAAACTGAGAAACCCTAAAATTAGAAAGGAGCACATTCTTTTTATGTGGAATGAGAAGAACAGAAGGGAAGACGCAGCACTGACATACAGTCTCATTGCATAGGCAAAGCAGGAAAGCCTCCATAAGGAGCATTAGTAAATTTGCTGTCTAATCTTATCTCTTTGAAAAATCGTTCATATTATTACAAATACTGTCTGGTATATTTACACTCTTCATCAGCTTTGAGTACATTACATTTTCTTTCATGTAATTAATTTATACAGTATTCCATTTAAAGATAATTGGTAGCTATTAGATCATGTATATTTGGATTTTACATCCTTCAGCCCTAAGGAGTTATCCTTTAAAAATTTATTTAAACATAAAACCAGCTGGAGTTGCAGAAAAATAGTAGAACAAGTTTGTTTGTTTGTTTGTTTGTTTGTTTGTTTTTAAAGAAAAAGAGAGAGAGAGAAAAAAAATAATAGCACATTAGACATCACATGGAAGCACAGAATCACAGAATGCAATAGAAGGGATCTCAAAGATCGCCTAGTTCCAAGACCCATGACCCATGCTCTTAGCATGGTTGCCTATCATTAGATCAAGAGCTAGATCAGGATACCCAGTGCCCCATCTAGCTTGGCCTTAATCAGACTAATTTTATTGTATTAACTTGAGTAGAAATCTTCCTTTGAAGCTAATTGAAAGGTCTCAAATTTTGGTTTCATTAAAATGCAGCAGATAGATAGGATATTATAAGAAATAATTAAGGATGCAGCCTATTTTTATTGTTATGATTTACAGTAATTCAAATACAGAATGTAAGAATAAGCATTTCCAAGATATCAAAGGAAAATCTGTGTCATTGTGTAGTTTATGTAACAGTTAACTAATTTGTTAAATGAATAGTTAAAATACATAGCAAAACCTCTGTTTTTAAAATATTTTTTTTTTTCCATACAGAAAGATCAAACTGAGCTCCACCTATTTTATAATTGAGATTTAATTATGTTATTATTATTTCCTCCTTTAATGAATATCTCATTTAAATCAATAAATTTAAATTGATTGTTCTTTTTAGTTTTATTAATAAGATAAAAGAAATAAAAGGTTGTTTAAGCCTTTTTTTTTTAAGAAAGTGAAAATATTTTTTTTTCACCTTTCATTTTTGAAGGACATCTCTTTGGAGACAGAAGAACAATAATTAATGCAGGCTTGTGTTACTCTCAGTTATTTTAGCACAGGAGAATCTAGATTCATTAAAAATGTATCAAAGCTCTTTTTCTGCTATGAGCAGGTAACTTCTTCATGACAAATAGATTTGGTTGGTGTGCAGTTTAAAGGAATGTTGCAATAGGCTTTTTTTCTGCATCACAGACATATCCCAATCCCTGAAAAGTAGGTCAGTAGCTTCCTCCTTTCATTTGTTAATTCTGCTTCTATGACTTCTAGATAAACATTCTATCTACTACACTGAAGATTATCTCATATACAGATGAGCCAAGGTATATTTTATTTGGCTAAAAAGATGACAACAGAAGGAAGTCCAAGCTCAGTCACACCTGGAATTCTGCCTCTTGTTGTCCTCCTTGTATGTCAGAGAGATAGCAGGGACTCAGATCTTGTTGTGCTTCTATTATCTGCTACATATGCGTTTTAATTCAGGGATGCTTCTGAATATAAAATGATTATAAGTCATTTGCTGTTTACATTCTCTTTCTGCTTACAACAAGGAATTTTCAAATATGAAGAGAGTGGACAAAGAAAGATCTAAACCACTGTACCAGCTACTACATGTATCTACTTGTTTGAGATAAAAATATTAATGTCACAGTAATTGGCCATCAAAATATATTGGTCTCATGACTTCCTTTGTCATATGTCAATGGTTCATGGGCAGTTTGGCCCTGTTGCATGACTAGCGGGGAGGAGGGTTAGGGTTAGGGTTAGGGTTATGTGTATCTGTGCCCCAGGAAAATGGAAAAAAAGAAAAAGAGAATCAGAGAAAAAGGGAAAAAGGGTAGAGAGACGGACCCAAAAACAAAGCAACGGCAATCATCTGAGGAGAAACATACTATTTTACTAAATAACATATTGGAATGCAAGATAACACACTATAATACAATATAATACAATATAATTGGAATTGAAACTAATAAATCAAATTAAATGAGTGTCCAAAAGCCAAAGGCCTTACTCTCATGCTGTGATGATATGGCATATAACAGAGGCGAGCCAGATGATCGAAAAAGGGCCATCAGGTGACCTATGAAGGCCTTTTATCTTCTCCCTCTGAGCAGAAATAATAACAGAACAGCAAACAGTCCTCTGCGGAATGTAGTAGTTCTCTTCCAGGACAGGTAGCTGGACCTGGAGCATTAACTCTTTACCTCCTGTGCACTGCATGATGTTATCATGTGGAATACTGGTAACCAAACATCATAAAACCATGGCATTTTGAAATTGTGCTCCTGGAGTAGGAGTGTTCTCTAATTTGGTTGAGCATTGATATCAGCAATTTGTAGTCAGTGACAGTAAGTCACTTGTCGTTGCCTTCCTATGAGTTCTACACATAGAGGAAGCAATGAATAGCCTGGAAGTGTAGAACTGACAGATTTGATTGCCTTATATTCAGTAAATACTCATGTAGATAGCAATATTCTTTAAATTACAGCAAATAGGAAAACTGGGCACTCACATACCACATCAGACTAGTAACTGTGATACTGCAACACCCTATTTCCGGTTCTTCCTAGTGTTACTTAATTCCATTATACCAACAGTGAAGAATACTTCAGATTATTTGTTCCAGCCCTGCTGTTTTTTATTTTCAACATTGAAACACATTTGATGGTAATCTGTCATTTATTTAGCTTTGTCAGATCTTTCAGATTTTGCTCAGTTTTGTGTCAAGAGAATAAATGATTGTAACAGGCAACATCATTTCTAGCGGAAGAGTCTTGCTGAAATTTTGTAGCACACAAAAAGGATAGCCAATGCCTTTCCAAACTCACAAAAGAAAATTCCTTCTTCAGTAAATATGTGCTCTGCTGTTCTTTACATTTCTGTGAAACTAAAGTAGTTAAGTAATGCAACATTGAATGTAGTTAATACCTATTTTAACCCTTATTCTTTTAGAAAGACTATAGAAAAGACCTTGAGAAAATTGAAATAAACAAACAAACAAAAAGGAAATAGTTAAGTGCTTCTTATGAAAGGAATTCATACTTTTTTCATTATATATATTCAGTTGCATGATGAGAAACATGGCATTTTCTCCCTCTCAGTTTTTATTTTAGTATTCAAATTGCCATAGACATATTCTCAGATAAGAAATTAAACCACAGTCTTGGACCTATATATCTTCAGAAAACATTTAACATTGTTTTCAAATGATCTTGCCAAATTCAAGTGAATAGTACTGTTATACGCTCTTGCTGTCATTAATAATTTCATTTAAAGATGCAATTCTCCATTTTCTCAATTCTGTAAGCCAAAAAACAAACTTCCAAATGTAAGTTGGAATACAGAACAGCTCTTAACTTTTAGTTCACTTTGTCCTCCTGAAATGAACTGAATATTGTCATGGAAATTACAAGGAATGTTGAATGCAAAACTCACAGACATATGGATAGAGAATCTGATTGTATTCTTACATAGCAATAATGCAACGAAATGTAGAATTCTCCCGTATATGGGATATGTCACCTCCTATAAATGATTTCCTTCCACAGAGAGACTTGGTTATGGCCAAAGTTTGGATCAAAGTCTGACGAAGTCTAAATGAGTAATGTGGCCCAGTGCAGCAACTATCAATTATGATAAGAATGCTGTTATCAATAAAGTAACCACTGGATTTTAATATTCAAGTATGCAGAGAAATGACCAAATTTATATGCGTCATTATGAATTATATTTTTCTTATAGGTTATCTCATCTGTATGAATAAGATTATTCACTTGAGTGACAAGTATTTCTTTTAGAATCAGTTCTAGAAGAGAAAATGCAAATTCTTGCAAATGTTTCTTTTGTTTGTTTGTTTACAAATCAGAATTAAAGATAATTTCAGCAAATCTTTGTTGTAGCACATGCTTTACTACTAGAAGCCACTTGCAATGTAGATAATGCACTAATGATTAATAAAGAAATATCATTACTTTTTCTGCTTCCAGAAAAATGTCATTTACTTCAAAGATGTACATGAACAAAGTGAACAAAGTAGTCTTCTTTAATCAAAACATGATAATTAACACGAGTCCAAGTACACTTATCTTGGGGAACAAGAATAGTAGGTAGCAATTTCACTTCTCTTTCAAGTCCACGATTGTGCTACTGAGTGGGAGGATCTGACAGCTATGAATTCACTTCTCATAATTTCAGGTGGAGTAATTAAGAAGGTGACTATATCTGCATGGCTATTAGCATGGATGGTGCCTTGGATTTAGAAAGGTGTAGATGGCTGCTGGCTTCCATGAAAGAAAGGTTAATAGAGACATCTTTCTTGTAATGAAAAATTTAGAATTTAGTGAGATGAATTACCACATCCAGCCAACCACAACTTAAGTCTTTTTTCCAATTTCAAAAAATCATTTAAGAGATATTTTTAACATAAGATGGTATACAGGAAACAGGAAACAGGAAAGCAAGTTTTACATGCGATCTAAGAGAGTACAAGTCTCAATTTGACTTCTAAGTTCTTGGTCTCAGTCATAGTTACTTGTCTCTGAGATAAAGCCTCAGAATGACTTCAGTGTTCACTGAAGCTTCAGCCATGTAGTTTCCAGGACCTCTGAATCTTCTCAACTTCTATGTACTTATGACTAAGTTAAAAGGCATGCTGTCCTGACATAGCTCTAAGATCCTGAGATTTCACGGTAGTATTTAACACTGGAGAACATTATTCATCTGATCAACCTGAAATGTAAACATCAGAGTGAGATGAATCGTGCTCTAGAACTGCTGTATATTTCCGTTTTGAGTTAAAGGCCAAAAAACTACCTGTGACTTCACTCTGGGTTATAGTTCTGAATAAATTTACATACTTTTTTTTGTTCAAGTCACCATCCACATGGATACATTGCTCACACTTATGCTTGATCAGCATCCATAAACTGAGAACTGAATACTCCTGATTACATGAGTGGTTCAATGTGATGAAAGTGTGTATACAGAATGTTGTTAAAAGCCCTATAAGAACTCAGAACCCAAGGGAGAACTGCTGTCCCAATTCTGTGACAGGTCAATGTTTGATTCATCACTGTAACCCTTAAAGGAGGCTTGAAGAGCTCACCTCTGAGGAAAAGCTTGTCTATGATTAGAAAAACAACTCTTCCACTCCTTTTGATACTCCAGCTTATTAGAAATTTGATGAAGAAAAGCAGGATGAGGGAAAGATTGTTGGAATGTGTCAAATCATTCATACTAGTTTCTGAGATACAAGGTCTGTGGCCTGTCTGAAGCTGATACAAAAAATAAATAAATAAATAAATAAATAAATAAAATAAAAGCTTATGTTTATGTAGAACAGTCCAGCATAAAATATTTTTATATATTTAAATAAATATTTGCTTATTTAAAAATCATTCTATCCTTGACTGATTTTTTTCTAACCTCTGGGTATGATATTTATTATCAAGTAATTTTTATTCTATCCTTATTACAGAATATACATCCGAAATGCTCTGATATTTTCAAATTTAGAAGGAAAGGGTATTTTTTTCTTCTTAAAATTTACTCTGCCTATCCAGTGGTCAGAAATAGCAATTAAAATGCTATTATACAGAGTTATTGATTATTTTTCTTCTCTCTGTTTAGCGGGTACGCAGTTAAACTAGTAAGTGTGCAGAGGAATAGAAGGATTATAAACTATGTTTTGATCTTCCATTGATGCTTTTCTCAGTGGGGAAGAACAGATGGTCAAGGCAGGAGTATATCTTAATTCCAACAAAAAGAGTGTTAATGAAAGATAGATGTTAAGCAAGAATAATTGTCAATTAAAGAGCAGTGGTGTTTTCATGAGTGTGACGATGAGGCATAGCATTACATAGGAGAAATACTTATCTGTCCTAACCTAGACACAGTAAACAGATGTTGGACAGACATGTCTGGGAAATTAAATAGAGTTGTTCATCTATTTGCTTTCTTTATAAGACAGAATAGTAAGGAAATCACAGAATCATAGAGGTTGGAAGAGACTTTTGGGGATCATCTAGTCCTAAAGTAGGTTCTTTACAGTAGGCTACACAATAAAGTATCCAGGCAGGTCTTGAATATCTTCAGAGTAGAAGACTCCACAGCCTGGGGCAGCTTGTTCCATTACTGTTGCCCTCAAAGTAAAGAAGCTCTTCCTCGTGTTCATATGGAACTTCTTATGTTCCTGTGTGTACCCATTAGACCTTCTTCTGTTGATGGACACAACTCAAAAGAGCCTGTCTCCATTAATTTGACTCCCACCTATTAGATATTTATGGGCATTGATAAGCCCCCCTCTCAGTCTTCTCTTGTTCAGGCTCTTGTTCAGTCTCAGGTTTCTCAGCCTTTCCTCATTAGGGAGATTCTTCAGGCCATAAATCATCCTTGTAGCCCTCTACTGGACTTTCTGGCAGTCCTCTGCCACAGTACTGCAGATGTGACCTTATAAAGGCAAAGTAGAAGGGCAGGATCACCTCCCTTGACCTGTTGCCCACATTCTTTTTAACATACTCTGCTATACAATTGGCCTTCTTAAACACAAAGGCACACTGTTGAGTCATGATCATCCTATTGCCCTTCTCTGCAGAGTCCTTTCAGTCACTCTGTATCCAAGTGGAGGCCATCACTGATGTACTGATCACTGCACTGATGCACCCAAGCAGTTTGTCTTGGAACCAGTGCTTCTTAACATCTAGATCAGTGACACAAATGATGGAATAGCAAAATCTCTGAGTCATGCATTTCATATGGCAGAAGGAAAGGATTGAAGGGGACCTGGATAATTTCAGTGTGAGCCCATGTGAACTAAATGAGATTCAACAAAGCATACAAAACGAGGTTTTGCAATTGTGTCAGGGTAATTCCAGGTATGTATGTAGACTGAGAGAAGAAATTGTTGAGAGTAGCTCTGCCAAGAAGTATCTAGGGGTCCTGGTAGATGAAAAACTGAGCAAGCAGTGCACATTTGCAGTCTGAAAGGCCAATGGTATCCTAGGCTGCCTCAGAAGAGGGGTGTCCGGAAGACTCTACTCTAATATTCTACTGAACTAGTGCTGAATCAACCTGCAGTGTTGTACAATGAGTGGCAGAGAATCAGGAAGGCTGAGAGAGGACATGAAGAGAGGAATGGGACTTCATTCTTTCCCACACTACCTGTCAGATTTGTCCCATATCTCAGAAGATAGTTGCAAAGCCTCCAGAGTTTGTTTGTACAGTAAGGCAGTAGGTGCACCATTCCTTGTCCATGCTTCAGGGTAAAGAAGCGCTTTCTTAGCTCTGTAGCACTAACTGTTTCTCCTCTCTACTGTATTTCCTTCCCTGAGATCTCAAAGGGCACTGCAGACAATCGTAACTGCAACTACTGCTTTGTTTATCTATGATGGAAGTGAATCTACTAGCAGAGGTGCTATGTTGTGTTTTCTTAAAGCATGAGTGATGGACACAGACAACTGGATTTCCAACACAAGATTACAGGCCTAAATGTTAGTGAAGGTATTCTGGTTAACCTTCCAGCCTCTGAGAAAGTGTCTGGTAAAATGATAGGGGAAAAATGACAAATGTGGGAAAAGCTCTCTGAGCCACTGACTCTAGTAAGACAGTCTGCATTTGCCTGTCTACTGCTGTTTATATCACAAAAGAAAATTATAAGATTAAACACTATTTTCTGAATATCTGAAAATGGTAAATGACAGTGAGCTGTCACCTGGAGTAAATACCTCAAATAATTTCATGATACATTATATTTTTAGGAAAATATGAATTTGACAAAGAAGCCAATGACACTGTGTGTCCCAAATATTAGTTTTGGGTTTCGAGAATTTAATTGGTTGTTTTGGTTAAATCTTGCATGAAACCTGTTTAGAACTGAATAATAACTATAATGAATAACTGAACAACAAGATTTAGGGTGCGGTCAACATGCTCAAGAGGTGGGATGCCATCCAAAGGGACCTGTACAGGCTCGAGCATTTGGCACAGGAGAACCTCATGAGGTTCAACAAATCCAATTGTAAGATCTTGCAATTGTATTGAGGCAACATCCACTATCAATGCAAGATGAGGCATGAAAGGGTTGAACAGAGCCCTGCCAAAAAGGTCCTGGGTATACTGGTGGATGGTAAGCTGGACATGAACCAGCAGTGTGCCCTTGCAACCCAGAAAGCCAACCATATCCTGGGCTGCGTCAAAAGATTAAGGTCATCCTTTCCCTCTACTGTATGTTGGTGAGATCTCACCTGGAGTACTGCATGCAAATGTGGAGTCACAGAATTATAGAATCATAGGATCATAGAACAGCCTGGGTTGAAAAGCACCTCAAAGATCATCTAGTTTCAACCTCCTTGCCATGGGCAGGGTCACCAATGACTACACCAGGCTGCCTAGATCCATATCCAGTCTTGCCTTGAATGCCTCCAGAGATGGGGCATCCGCAATCTCTCTGAGCAATTTGTACCAGTGTGTCACCATCCTCAAGAGTCCTCAGTACAGGAGAGACACAGACCTGTTGGAGCACGTCCAGAGACAAGCCACAACAATGATCCAAGGGATGGAACACATCTGCTGCAAGGGCCTATTGAGAGCTGGGGCTGTTCAATATGGAGAAGGCTTTGAGGTGACCTTATAGTTGCCTTTCAGCATGTAAAGGGTACACTACAGGAAAGAAGGGGACAGAATCTTAGCTGGGTCTGTAGTGATAGAACAAGGGGAAATGGTTTCAAGTTCAAAGAAGGTAGATTTCAGTTGGACATAAGGAAAAAGTCTTTCACATTGAGAGTGGTGAGGCACTGGAACAGGTTGCCCAGAGATGTGGTGGTTGCCCTGTTCCTGAAGACTTTCAAGATGAGGCTGGATCAGGTCCTGGGTAGCTGTGCATGTCCCTGTTCATTGCAGGGGAGTTGGACTAAATAACCTTTAAAGGTCCTTTCCAACTCTAAGAGTTATATGATTCTATAATTCTACAATACTAACAGATAGAAAAATAAAAATGAATTATATAAATTATGCTTACGAATACAGTTCAAATGCACTCAACAGTATTCATTGGAATTCTCTATTTACAATACTAAATGATGATGAATATAGAACACAAACATAGTTTAGATAAGTCTACAGAATCACTCTGAATATCCTCAGAGAAAAATGTGGAGACAAACTGTACTAATTCTAGGTCATTTCATATGAGTTGTTTATCCTATCTCAGATATGGATAATAAATCTATGAAAAATGATGAATGAAAGACTATGGTGACTATTTAGCAATTGATTTATGAATTTTGCAATAGAAAAAATAATTTCGGAGCTCAAATCTAACTGCAGCGTGCTCAATCTGATCCAAATATTTTACCTTCTATGGCAAAATGAGAATGAGAAATAAATTAGGACTGGAGTGTAAATATATATTTGTTTAAAATAACAGTAGAAATTATCTAGAAACCTGATAAGTACTATAAAAATAAATTTGAATTGCAATTGTTTTTTCCTTTCAATAGGACATGTTGTTCTCTTATTTTCTACTTTTTCCATTACCACACCTAGATAATGGATGTATTCCTTTTTATATATATATGTAGTTTTGAGGGGATTTTTGCTGTGCTACATATTATGTTTCTCAGTCACGTTTTATTTTTTTTCTTTTTTTCTGAAATTCACCTACACATTTCCATCATCATATTAAAGATGAGTTTAAATGCATTATATTTAATGCATTGGTGAATGCATTTCTTTGTTAGAAAACCTCATGGAAATTCATGTGCGTTAAAGTGCCTCCCATCCCACACCCATTTCAATTAAAGAGTGGCATTGACACAGCTTTAATGCCCTCAACTGCTCATTTGACACAATCTCATGCAGTGATATCTCACCAAAACAGGAAGATTCTTTTGCATCTCTTTTGCATTATGTATTCATTTTAAGATAAGTCACATGGCTAATGAGCATCCTGGAAGCTGTCCAGTGTGCCTCACTATGTCATGCTTCCTTTCCTGCCACTCTATTTGCATTAACTTGCTGTGATATTGCCAAAGACCGTACAGAGTGCAAATTGCTCTAATCCATTTGTTCCAGAAAATAATCACATCCATTGCCTTTTGGAAATTGTTCCCAATGTTGACTGCAATTAAATATTAAATGCATGCTGAAATAAATAATTTCATTTTCATAAAGTGCTATCCTTTGAAATTTTGCCCAAATATTATCTATCTAATTAATTTATTCTTTCCCATCCCCACTCACTTAGAAAAATGATATTTCTGTCTTAAAATTCAGAATTGCGATGCTTGTACCAAGCCTAAAGTAGCATTGTTATTTCTGTTTATCTTGAAATAGAATTATACTCAAAGTGAAAGCACTAAAATAACACTTTAGTTATTATTTTTTTCAATCAATGTTCAGTCTTTATTTTAAACAAATATTAACAGTTTGATTTGTACAATTACATGTAAGCAAATTTATTTGTATCTTACAGAATCTTAAGTCTGAATTTGTCATCATCTTAACTTTTCCAAACTAAGACAATCACTTGAGAAAAAAAAAAAAAAAAAAAAAAAAAAAAAAAGCAACAAACAGCTTTATCTCTTAAATAAAAGCATGCTTGCCTCAAAATAGTCTTGAACTTAAAAAGTGTTGATTTTTCCATAGTGACCAGTAAATTATTCAAAAATATAACTACACCTATATATGATAAACATAAGTGAAAGAAAAACATGTAAATACTTCCACTTCTATTTGCTTCTATTTACTTCTATTTTAATTTTTTAAATCAATGTATTTGAAATATGTGTATGTGTTTGGCATAGAAATTTGTTCCAAAGGAGGGAACAGCTCCTCTATGAAGACAGACTGAGAGAGTTGGGAGTTGTTCAGCCTGGAGAAGAGAAGGCTACAGGGTATCTGATCTATTTTTATTTACACTCTTCTTAAAACTTAATGCCATGTTAATTTACAAATGAAATATAAAATAAAAACTAAATAAGGACAAAAAGAAAATCTTCTAAACATCATACAATATAAGTCAATTGGCCATGGACCAAATGTATGAAACCAACTGTAGGTCCAGACATAAAATATGTTCTCTCTGTAAAGAAAAAAACAAAAAACAAACCAAACAACGTAGCAACAGAAACCAACACATTTCTTAGGGCTCAGCAAAAACTATTATAGTTTATTTGCTTTTGCTATTTTGTTCCTAATAATTACAAGATGTTTTTGTGGCTCTGTGAATGAATTAAATCTGCTGTGGCTTTGTTCTTACCTAGAATATCAGATTACATTTATCCTATGCCTATGTGCTTTGAGTAGAGTTTATTGTCCTCTGTCTTCTTCATACTGATGTAAAAATGTTTCCCCAGAATCAACAGAAAGCGGAGAGAGAGATTAAACTATTTTAAATATCATATTAACAGAATTACAGAATCATACAATGGTTTTGAGTGGAAGGACCTTAAACATCATCTAATTTCAAAACATCTGCTGTGGGCGGGGTTGCCAACCACTAAACTAGGCACTAGATCAGTTTACCTAGCATCCCATTCACCCTGGCCTTGTGTCGGTGTTCAGTCAAGTTACAGAGCTCTCACAGTTTCTTGTAGCATCAGAATAGTTCTCAGAATCGTTCTCTTTATTGTGTTCAACATACATCTTATATACCATTCACTTACAAGCCAGAAATTCCTGTCCCTCTAATCAGTTAATTGGCCTAACTTCTTCCAAACAACAGTGATAAAGGACGAAAGGTTTCTTAAATGTGATAAGATTAACAGTGCATACAAACAGTACCTCCTGTTCACCCTTAGACTCAAACAGACACCATTTACTCTCTGTCTTACACTCCAGATTCCCAAGGTTTCACAGTGAAAGGGTCTATCAAGGAGTCTGATAAACTTTGTTGACTGCTCAGTTACATCTTCCCCCACAGCCTTGAACACCTGAAGGGATGGGACATCCCTTCTTCTCTGGGCATCCCGTTCCAGTACCTCACCACTATCTCAGAGGAAAATTTCCCATGACATCTAACCTAAATCTCTCTTCTTTAAGTTTACAATTTTCTCCCTGTGTTCTATCACTCTTTACCTGCATGGAAAGTTTATACTGTTTATAAGCTCTTTTTGAGTACTGGAAGGCCACAGTGAAATATCCCTGGAGTTCTCTCTTCAGACTGAACTCTGGCTCCCTCAGCCTGTGTTCATAGGAGATGTGCTCCAGCCCTCTGAGCATCTTCATGTCTTTCCCCTGGACCCATTCCAACAGCTCCAACCCTTTCTTGTACTGTGTCCCAGATTTGAATACATTACTCCAGATGAGGCTTCACAGGAAGAGTAGAGGAGACAATTACCACCCTTGCCTTGCTGTCACCTCTTTTTTGATGCTGCCCAGGGTATAATTGGCCTTTCAGGCAGCAAGTGCACATTGCTGGCTCATATGAAGATCTACATCTACCAAGACCACTAATAAAAGGTGTCTTGGCAAGGCTGTTCTCCAGGAGTTTTTCTCCATGTCTGTACACATATCTGAGGCCTTGTTGAAGGTCACATGCCCACATTTTGAGCTTGTTCAGATCCATTTGGAAGCATTCCCTTCCTTCCGTCATATTGCTTTCACCACTCAGCTTGCTGTCATCTGCAGACTTGCTGAGGTTGCATTTGATCCCATCACCTATGTCACTGTTCAGAATGTAAAGACACTGGTCCCAAGACAACACCTGAGGCACACCACTCATCATCAGTCTTCACCTGGACATAGAGCCATTTATCACAGCTCTCTGGCTGACCTTCCAACAATTCCTTTTCCACCAAATATCCATGCTTTGAACATATGTGTTCCCAAGATAAAGATTAGGATGTGGTATGAGACCCTGCAAAAGACACTGCACAAGTCCAGTAGACATCATCAGTTATCCATCAGTTGTCCACCAATGCAATTACTCTATCAAAAAAGACCATCCATTTGGTCAGAAACTATGTGCCATGACAGACTATGGCTGCCTTGGATCACATCCTCATCTCTCATTTGTCCTAACATGTCTTCCAGAAGAATCTGTTCAATGATTTTCCCAGGCACAGATTTGAAGCTTACAGGCCTATAGTTCCCTTTTTTTCTCCCTTTCTTAGGAACAGGACGGGTGTTTTCCATTTTCCATTCAGCAGAAACTTCACCTTATAGTTACAATTTTTCAAATACAATGGAGAGCAGCTTAGCAACTGCATCTGCCAGCTCCTTCAGGATCTTGGGATGAACATGATTCGCCCCATAGACCTGTACACATTCAGTCACATGAGACAGTCTTGAACTTGTTCTCCTCCTTTGTGTGGTATTTTGCTCTCATAGCCTCACCTACAAGTTCAGGGCTGTGAGGTTTGGGGATCTGAGAGACACAAGCCTGGCTGCCAGTGAAGACCAAGACAAAAGTCTTGCTCAGTAGTTCCACTTTCTCCATGTCTGCTGTAGCTAGTTTTTCATTCTCATTTATCAGCAGGAGGACAGTCTCCTTGGCCTGTCTCTTCTGATCAAACAGCCTGTAGAATTCTGTCTTGTTATTTTTCACATTTCTTGCCAAGTTCAATTCCATCTGTGCCTTGGATCTCCTTATTCCATCTCTGAATGTCTGGATTACATCTGTGCATTCTTTCCAGGTGACAAAACCTTGCTTCCATTGCCTGTACATGCACTTCTTATCTCTCAGTTTGAACTGGAGATCCTTGCTCAGTAATTCCAGTTTCCTTCCTCCTCTCCATATTTTTCTACACTGGGGAGAAAAACTGGGGGATAGAGAGCTCTTGCACTCTCAGAAAGCACTTACAGTTCTGCCAGCTCTGCTACACTTGACAATGGAAATCCATTTATTATCATTTAAATCCTCTGTGTAACTTTATTTTTCAAAGAATATCCCCCCATTAGTGGTACTCACAGAAACTGTCATTCCTTCAAATTCCCAAAGATAGATAAAAACTAAGTGTAGGTAGAATACATTATTCTCAAAGGACATGAAATCAGAAGTCAGTACATTCAAAAAGACCAGGATAGAACATTAGTTCCATAATAGCAAAGAAATTGCTGAGAAATAAAAATGGCCTAAAATGGGTGACATAGAAGAAAGGCAATACGATTATTTTCAGAGAGAGAATTTTCTACAGACATGGCTAAATGTTATGCTGGATTTCCTGCTTTGTTGTTTTGTTGGAATTAATATTCATTTCATACCTGGTCTATATTTTTTTTTTTCCTGATAATCTGTTGTGAGAAGCTGAACTCTGGTTGGACAGTTCACTGTTCTGCCTGAACACTCTAAGTTGCCTCTACTTGAAACATCTCCTTGAAACCTCTCATTCTCATTGAAACCTCCAGAGAATCATTTCCTTACAGGCAACTTTCTTTATCAGCATAGCTTAGCCCTAGATATGGTCATTTTGGATTATTCTTCTTTCTGAAAACCCAGAAATTTATCTGTAATTGTAAAATTTTAGTAAATTGATGGAAAACTTACCAACAGATGCACAGAAAACAGTGAGAGGTGTTTTGTGACTTGAGACCAGGCTCTCAATAGTAGTAATAAAATTCTAAAGAATATAAATGCTTTTTTTGGGGGGTA
Organism: Lagopus muta; assembly: GCF_023343835.1. Lineage (NCBI taxonomy): Eukaryota > Metazoa > Chordata > Aves > Galliformes > Phasianidae > Lagopus > Lagopus muta. The sequence continues at coordinate 4,539,025 of NC_064472.1, read as the reverse complement.
CAGAGATTTTAAAGTACTTTTGTTATTACAGGTAAGAACAATTAATACCACCTATTTGGGGGTTTCTTTGTATTTATGTACAATTTTGAATGGTTGTACTACAAACTTAACCAACAGGAAAGATATATACTTACTCTAAGATTGCACTCTGTTGTTTATCATGTGTTTTAGACCATGAATAAAAAATAAATCTTTCTCAGAATGTCCTCATAGCATTCTCTGGTGAAAATGATGAACAAATAAATCTCAAAAGTCATATTTCCAGGTCTGCCTTTAGTCAGCTGCATGAGTTTAAATTCAGTATTTCACTTCTCCGTTCTTTAAATTCTATTCTCTTTTCCTATTTAGAGTGTTGATTTCACAGAGAAAAAACTGTACTGTGTCAAGGAGACATTCATCTTGATTGGGTCCTTTAGGTATTCCTGCAGCATGTACTTAGAATGCATCGTAAGTTTTCCTTCTCTTTATGATTATTTATTATTCATACTTTGATATTGTCTAGAGACCAATAAGTTAAGATTATTCCAAAATGCAATATGTAGACAAATATAGATGGCAGGTGTATCATTAAAGTTGGATGTATATACATAACATAATGGATTTAGTTACTACTACTATTTTCCAGTTAGATCTGAATTTTTACTTTTTTTTTTTTTTTTACTTTTTTTTCTTTTCCCCCTCTCTCCTGATTCCAGCAAATGAATATGTGGAAATTCTCTAGTTGTTTTGCTTTCTTTAGTTGATAGCTCCAGTTTCTATTTTTGATATTTTGAATATTTTAATGGTTACTAATAAATTTAGTAGTGGTTTAGAGTCCTTATACATTTTATCCTTAATTTAAACAGTTGAGAAGTTTATGAGGAGTTATTATCCAAGGAATATGGATTATTAAAGAAATAATAAGAGAAATTAAATCATCAGCTGCTACATATAGCCATGTAACAACTTTAAAAAGGTTAGACCTAAGTTCAAAACTTTTGAAAATCTCAAAGATATCAGGAAAAAACATGTTTTAGTTTAACATGTTAGGTTTTCCTTTTGAACTAATTTTTATAAGTACTAATGGTTTCACTCACTCTCACATATCAGACCCAGATTCTGCCATCTTCCCCTATTTTTGCTTCAACAATCACTGATGTAGAAATAAAAATTTTATTTCAGTCAATCAAAACTTATTCCAGATCTTATTTCAATCTCTGATTGTCCCATTGTAATCTAGCCATTAGGTAATTGTTAACAGCTAAAGATGATGACTTTCAGTATGTTACTGATACAAGTGAATATTTATCATTACCTGAAGTTGTAATGTCAGTAAAGCCAATAGAGTCAGTAGAATATGGGATCTCCGAGAATGATTCTAGTATATCAAATTCAATTATTACTTTGTATTTCAAGATAATGTCAATTAATAGTTTAAAACTGGATAATGACACTAAAATAACAAAAACAATAACAAATTTTAAAATACACTTCAGATTGGATTTTTGACCTTATTTAGATATCATACATTGAAAGATTGTTTGCTGTTTTGTCAGTTTTGGTTTGTGTTCTGCAATTCTAACATAGCTAATTGTAGAGCATGAAACTACATAAATATTTCAAGAGATGACTATGGTGTGACTTCTACACTATGTAATTGTCATTAAAAAAAAACCAAAACTTTTATCTAAAGTTTACAAATATTTTTCTCTACAAGTACTATTTAGGATACACTTCTCATAGTGTTGAAATCTCAAGTCGGTGGAGAGATGGAAAGGGATGAAGAAGACAAAAATCTTTACTTACCGATAGTTGGATCATGATAATCAGGGAACCGATGGCTTATGAACTGCATTGTCATTGCTGGAGAGAAGAAAGAGTATCAGAAAGAAATTGCTATTGTCAATACAAAATGACATCAGGGAAAACAACAAACAATTCACTTATTCAAGTATTAGTTTAGAAAGTGAATCAAAATTTTGTCTTATGTCTACAGAGAGATGCATGCATTTATATTATTAACTGGGCACTGATACATACTGATAAAAGTTATTTCACAGAATTTCCTCTTTTTAAAGTTGCATTTATCAGTGTTTAAAATTTTACATCTTTTTAACATCTGGTAGATATTATTAACTCAATCTTGTCTAGAGAGGAATATCACTGTGATGAAAATTTTTGCAATACATTTCTAGTTCTGTCATAGTCCAGCTACACGAGGTGCTATAGACAGCATTTAAACAAATCAATTATAATTGTGAATTAGCTTTATAGAGTAATAAATCGGTCTTTTATTATTATTATTTTTAAATATATGAAGCCACTGAGTTGTTTCTGTGATGATTATGGAACACTGATCACTCTGATGACAACTAGTAAAGTCAGTCACCCCACTGTGACTGCCAAACCAATGCATAGATACATAAATAAAGAAACAAAACAGGATAGTTTGATCTGAATTAACAAAATACATTGTTTCATTTATTTTCCTAACAAAACAAAATTTCTAGTAAAAAAAGACCTTAAAATTCCCATAAATTGTAGCAAAATGTAGGAAATAAAGTGTTGCAGTTAAACAGTCTAATACGGAATCATAGAATTATAGTGGTTGGAAGGGATCTCTGGCAATTATCAAGTCCAACACCCCTTCTGAAGCAGTTTCCCTAAAGTAGGTCGCAGAGCAAAGCATTCAGGCAGCTTTCAAGTATCTTCCAGGAAAAATCCATCATCTCTCTGAGCACCTTGTTCCAGCACTCTGTCACTCTCAATAGTTCTTCCTTGTTCCAATTTGTGCCCATTAACACTCTTCTGTCAGTGGGCAACACAAAAAAGCCCAGTTCCATTCATTTACTCCCATCCTTCAGATATTTATAATCATTGTTAAGATACCATCTGAGGTTTCTCTTCTTCAGGTTGAAAATCTCCCAGTTCTCAGTCATTCCTTTCTTGAACTGGAGAGCCCAGAATTCAACACACTATTCCAGGTATGATCTCACCAGGGATTATCACCTCCCTCGACCTCCTGGCCACAATCTTTTTAATGTATCCCCAGATGCAATTGGCTTTCCTGGCCACAAGGGCACACTGTTGGCTCATGGGCAATCTATTGTCCACCAGGAAAACAACCATGTCCTTCTCAATTGAGTCCTTTTTCAGCTGACCAACCCCTGAAATGTATTGATGCGTGCAGTTGTTCATCCCCAGGTGTAGGACACTGCACGTGCTCTAGCTGAATCTTATAAAGTTCTTCTCGACCCAACTCTCCAGTCTATCCAGGTCTTGTTTAAAGGCAGGACAGGCTTCTGGTGTGTCAGACACTTCTCTCAGTTTTGTATCTGCAAACTTGCTACAGGTGAACTCCATTCAATCAGGTTAGTGATGATGTTGAACATGATCAGACCCAGTACCAACCCCTGGAGAGCACCACTAGTTATGGACCTCCAACTAATCACCTTATAACTATCTTATATATGTCTTTTCCTTTCTCTAGTAAATCTTCAATAATTTTATAAAAAGTGAAATAAATACAACAATCAGGTTAACTCTAATTATGTAATGATTTCCGAAACATCATAAATTGCAGTTCTGGCATATGTAAGTGATAGTTTATGTCTACTTCTGCATCCAACACAGTTGGGTTTTGTGTTTTTTTTTCCTAATAAAGCTTGTCATCACCCTATTGGAAATATTAGTGTAATCTAGTTATCTAGATCAATGTATGCCTCTGACGTGGGGAGGGGGCAGAGCCTTCAGGAAAATTGCTTTGCAGTGTTTGGAACATGTGGCTTACTGGCAACCAGATTCCAATTAATGTAGAAAGCCAAGCAGTCATATCCACCATTACATTTTGCTCATGCCATGTTAACTTGAAAGACTTTGAATAAGCACAAATGTAGGCCTCACTAGGTGACCATAATGTCAGTAGTCCTCAGAAACAACAGCTGAGAAGTAAAGGAATCTGCCTGACATAGAGCTGTGAGTAAAATGCCTTCAACAGCAAAAGAAATGAATTCCAGTTGCTCAAAAACCAGGAAAAAAAAAAAAAAGTCAATGCATATTAGTGAAAACAAACAAACAAACACTTTTTTCAAGTCAATTTCATTATTTTCATTTTTCATGTTTTTAACACCTGCTTTCAAATTTCTATATGGCGCATATGGGGCCATTTTACACAGAAACAAACAGATAAATACATAAATATCCTTTCTGAATTGTAACTATTAATAATAATTATTCTGTCTTAGTTTTATGATTTGTGACCAGTATTTCACATCAGAACAACAAGTAGTGTGCTGGGAGTTAAAGAGTTAATGGATTGTCAGTAACTCCAGTTAGCTGGTCTCAGAAGAGAAGAATGAACTAAAGCTCCCAGAAGAATTCATTATTCAATTTATGTTTTCCTTTCAGAGGGAAAGATATAACTGCCTGGGAGCCACAAAACTGACTCTTTTTGCCCACCTTTGCTCTGGGTGCTTCCTGACCATCTCATCTACAACATTAGAGTAAGGTCTTAAGTTTGGGACACTATCTCATTTTATTCTATTTATTAGCCTCAATTCCAATTCTTTTGTATTATACCATATTATCTCTCATTCTGCTATCATATTTAGTAGATTAGTTGTTTCCCTTAGCTCAGTGCCACTGTTTTTTCTTGTCTAGACCCATATCCCTACCTTTTCCCTTCTTCCCAACCCTTTTTCTCAGGGCATGGGACAGTGGGTCCCTTCATCCCATCATAGCCCATCACAGATGGGCTGAACCATAATAACAGTCATAACATGTAACAGCAAAGACAAGGCTCTGTAGTTCTGCCTTATATCTTGAACGTGTCAAATACCTTGAACAGAAGAGAGTACGAACAAGAAATTCCACATTCTGAAAATCCTGTGTATAAATACATTCATTTTTAAAACAGCATTATATTTGTTTAATGTTTGTCGTAGTTATATTCTAAAGGAATGATGGGGTAAAGGAAATAGTTTTACAAAATATTACAGACAAGGAATATCAAACATTTATTATCATGTTAACAAATTATTGCATCTTTAGTATAGACAAATGTTAATGTTAGCATTATAAATCCTTAATAATTCAGAGAGTATAACTATGTATAAAAAAATCTCATTCAGTTTATATATTATTAAAAAAAAATCTACTTGTTGTGATATTGATATATTTTATATTTGTTAGATAAGATAGTTCTAAGTACTACATAAGTTTGGACACTTTAATTTCCAGAACATTATTTCTGGAAAACTAGAGTGACATATTTAGTCTTCTATCTGATAATTGCTGGTGGTTTCTGAAGACTAAATTAATACTTAATGTGATATGTTTAGTTTGTTCCAAAATGCAGAAGCATTACAAAAAATGTTATTCATTTGGGTTACACATACACAATTTGAGTCTTCTGAGGGCTTACACCAAAACTAAACTGTTTTCATTACCTCCTGCCTTTTCCTTACTAAGTTTATTTTTTAAAGCAAACTACTGTTTATCTGTTCTCAGTCTGCTTCTTCTTGGAGCTATGCATCCCAAAATCTCTTGTTAACACATGAAAACAGGATTCTCAGAGGACACCCAGCACTCACAGTAAACATTTTTCCTCTCTCCTGAGGCAGATCCAAATCAATACATCCATTACGTACTCATCAAATCCATAGGATCTAAGAGGATTGAAATCAATTGTGAAATAAGCAGAAAGTTAACCACTGGGACTTGTAAAATTTCTCTCTCAGAAGAGTGTTCATAGACATCATTAAACATTGTGCAGCAACCTAGGTTGTACACAGTGCTTTGCTGGCAGAACTGAAAATAAATTTATGGCACAATTTATTATAAATGTCTTACTTCAGATGGAAATGGAGATGGTGAATATAAACTCTATTAAATGCTCCTTACTCCAAAAATACTGCAATAACAACCCTTTTAGAGAGGTCTTTTGTTGTTGTTGTTTTTTGTTTTTTTTTTTTTCCAGATCATCTCCTAATCACCAGGGTATATAACCTTTTCAGTGTCTTGAGTGTTTCATCACTTTCTACAAGTGGGTTGGTACCTTCTCCAGGAAGAAGGCTACATGGTTTTGTTTTCTCAGACAGAAGGAATTCAGGTATTCAGAAGGTACTCTTTGATCTTCTCCATAATTAAAAATAAAATTTAAGAAAATTAAAATTTAAAATTTTAATTAAAATTAAATTCTTAAACCCAAGAAAAAATAAGGAAATTGGAGTATAGTATATGAGAATTGTAACCAATCTTCTTCTGCATGTTCTTCAAAATGAAAAAAAAAAAAAAAAAAAAACCATTTCCTGTTAAAGCTTACTGAAGTAGGCTTAAACCCTTGTCCTGTCACTGGGCTTTTGATCACAGACATTTTATAAAGGGGCTTTTCAGGGGAAGCTTTTTTTTTTTTTAAGCAGTCAGAATCAACCCATTTTCTTTGAACAGAATATGCTGCACTTCTGAGACACTGCACTCTGTCTTATTTTTCTACCATTTTCAGAGAAATCTGACGAAATAAAACCAGTTTGGATGAGGATTAGGGCAGCCTGACGTAGTTGGTGGCAACCGTGCTTACGATGGGGGATTGGGTCCTTCCAATACAAGTCATTCTATGATTCTATGGTACAATTCTATGAAATAGAATCATATCAAATGACAGGTTTCCAGGCCACAAAGGATTATGAATTTTGATACACAGTATTCCTCATTCATTTTTAAATGTATTTATTTTATCTGTGGGTGCTTAATTTAGATCACAGTACAATTTAAATGTCAACTGCAGTCACCTGAATGCAAACAGAACTAGTCAGATTAATGAAATAATATTGTTACCTACAAGTGCTTAACCAATGTAGAAAAAATTACCAAACTACTAAAAGATCAAAAATCAGAGGTAGTTTGATGCTGGTGAAAAGGACATCCAAACTATCTTATTATGATATGTAGCTAACTTAAATATATATATGCCAAAACACCTACTATATGGAAGGGTATATGAATAACCTGACTCTTCTCAGAATCATTTGGACAACCAATTTTCCACTGATAAGACATTTGTTGTGTTGGATGTGAACACATAATATCCATAGTGATTAAACATTACATCTATCAGAAGGTAGGTGAGTGGTAATTGTTTTTATCTATTTGGGTCAAAAAGAAATGAAAAAAGATAGATGTGTAATGCAGGCTGATACAGATTTGTGTACTTGTGGAAAGGTAAGTAGATAATGATAATCTTCTCAAAATACAAAGAAGAAAGGATTAAATTATCAATTAAATATCCATTGATAAAATACTTTAAAGCAAAGGGTATAGCTAAATACATTATTGTCTTATTATATGGTAAAAGACAAAGTATATTGCAGGATTTAAAATAGTGGGTACATATAATTTATAATTAATTCTAATAAACTCAGAGATCTTAACTCCACGACAAAGGTGCTTTTTTACTTCAGAGTGCTGAAGAATGTGAGATTTTTCAAGAAGTTTTGATATAGTTTATTTTATTAATATATTCTTCCCCAAAGAATTGCTACAGGCTAAATTCACTGAGAGCACACAGCCTAATGGTAACTTTGTTCTGACCCATTGCAACCATTTCTACTCTTATATTTTGTAAGAAATAGGATTTGAGATTTACTGCATGCTTTGACAAAAGAATGCTGCAAAGACCATGCACTGCAATTATTAATTTTTTAGGTATTATAATATATTATTTATCGAGTGTTCACTGTGAAATGAGGGCAGAATAAATTTTGTTTCTCTGTGTCAAATTTATTCTGGCATACAAGAAAAGTACGGAAGACTGTTCTACAACATCCTACTGCATATACAGGGTAAGTGATGTAGCAATGCTTTTTCCACTGTTGATGATAAGTAAGTAATAGGTTCAACTTATAAAACGGGCATCCAAAGCAAATATTAAGTAGCTAAATAGTAGACTCGTAAAGAGCAAGAGGTTTTTGAATTAAATCTGAATGCAACTATTAAAATAAACAAAAGCAACAACAAATATACATTACATTTAAAATAGAGATCTTATTTCCCAGAACAACTAGAGGATTCTTTCTTTAGTCCACTGTATTGCTAAGATAGAGACTTCTATTTTGAATGGGTCTTAGTTAAAGATTGAATTGCAGAAAGCACTGCACAAGAAAGCATTGTCTCCTGAAAAAATTATGAGGGCTGTTCTGAAAGTAATGTCTTATATTCTATTACATTAGCCCATGATGTCAGAGGCAGGTGTTGGTAATATCACAGTAGAGGCTGAATGGCAACAGAAAGGCAATCTGACAAAATGGAGTCTGACAAGGAGGTGCATATGAACAAAGTTGTGTCACTGAACTCTTCCACGTGAAAAAAATGGCACCCACTGACACTGACTGAAATTTGCTGAACGTTTATTGAGACCATCCATTGAATGTGAGCACAGTGGTGTGGAGGGTAGAGCATTTCACCAGTGGTGATGGTAACTGATCAGCTGGTGCAAATTTTTTTAAGTGCAGCATGCAGGGTCTTGTTCACTGCTGGTAAAAACATATAGTTAATAATGATGTCTATGTTGAGCAATGTTGTTTTGTAGCTTAGAATGTGTTCTATCAGTGTTATCGTGCTCTTTGTATCTGTTGTAGTTACCATGGAAAAAAATAAAAGGCATTACTTTTGGGGCAACCTGTGTATTTTCATCCTCTACAAAGCTTCCCTGTTTCTCCTGCCTTCAAGCTATAATTGACAGCTCTGACTCTCTTGCATCCTTATTTTCTTCCCAGGATAGTTGTGATCTTTCTCTCCTTTCAGAGAATCACAGATACTTCCTCACCATCTTCTTGGCAAAAGCATAGCAAAAAAATTTATGGGGGAAATATCTCAAAATTTTGTCTCAAGAGAAAAAAATAAAAAATAAAAATCCCAGAACATTTATAGTGTTAGTGATTGATTTGGAAGAGGTAATCTTGCAATTTGGACTGGAGAAGAAAAAAAGTTTATCTTGTTTTGTACTTCTAACCATTGGAAATTAAGAGCAGAGTGTAATGGAAATGTGTGAAAACAAAGTTGATGGTGACAAGGGAAAACAGGAAACATCTTCTTTTGGAGAATGGTTAAATTTTAATAGTTTCTTCTGCATCAAGAGGAAACAAATTAGAGAATTTTTATGTTGTGGCTCTATCTACCAGCATGGTAAAGGGAAATAATTAATAATTAGGACATCTACCAGACGAGCAGAATCTCCTTTTTGCCCCAGAGACACAGGAAAGAAGAAGAAGAAGAAGAAGAAAAAAAAAAAAAAAAAAAAAAAAAAGGTAGTCTGGGACCCATTTTGAATGAATCTAATTATTAATTTCAGAGTATATCTCAAAATATTCTTGCTATTTCTATTGAAAATGTGAACAGTGGAAAAACCCATGCTAAGCTGTCTTGGAACTGTGCAGCAGGGAGTAGAGTATATCAAGTGTGAAAGTGAGTGAAACTTCATTCTGGACTTGAGACCTAAAGCAAATCTTCAGCAGAAATGTTCTCACTGCAAAATTCCAGCACTTTTGAATCAGCAAATTCAAGTGAAAAACAAGGGTTTTTTTGTTTGTTTGTGTGTTTAATTTTTTAAGTTTTTAACTTAATTTCTATATCCAGACTCAGTACCAGGAGCAAAATAAAATGCACTACATTGTAAAATTCATGGTAAAAAATTCTGTTCAGGTTTTAGAGAACAAGGAAGCAGCTGAGACTTGCATTTATTCCTAGTGTAGTAGACATCACTATAATGTGACACAAATTAACAATAATGACAAAGTAAATTGCTACCATTTGTATACTATTTCCTGCATAGTATCTCCCTGACCCCCGACAGAGAAGTCTCTTGTAAAAATACTGAGTATTCCCTACCCTACTTAGCTTACGAAGTTTGACAAGATGCATGAAGAAATTACTTCTAGAAAGTGCAGCTATTAGCACATTTTCCCACTCTTTCATCAGCAAGAGAACTTAATGTCTTATAGTGTACTTAGTGGAAAATCCTATGGTAACTTAAACCTGTCATTAGTGAGCCATCCAAAATTTAATGACATAAAAAGATTTTAAAGTAGACTCTAATATAATGCAGCTTTTAAAGCATAATACATTGAATAAAGCTAGATTAACTCAATTTTCTGACGTTATTTCAAAGAATGGTAGAGAAAATTCTAACAAATAGACACATCGTGATTAAAGTCAATGGATAGACCTCCTAATTTTATGAAGTACAACAAACAATAAAAATCTATAGACTAGTTATACATATATGCCCTGGCTTGCAGTTAGCCATCTCAAGTAATATTAACTCACTGTGAAAAAGACTTTCAAGAAGAGATAAAGCCAGCTCATTCCATGGAAAGAAGAATCTCAGCAACAGCATCTCTTTCTCTCCCCTTTTTTAACTGCTGGTATGTTTCCATTTAATGACAACTTGAGATGCTGTGTCTTGGCTTACTGCTGTTTCAGGAAGAGGTAAATTGACATTGTTGTTAGGTTTCCTAACACAAACTAGTGGTTAGCTCTTCTGATATCTTCTTTGTGAAATTATACCCCATATATCAAGCAGTGATGAATTGGCAGTGACAGCAGCTGTTTTCTATTCTGAGTGGGAGAACTGTTGCTATTCTGTAATATGGTACAAACTTTTCTGTACTTCAAATGAATGCCCCAGGAAATTGATGAGAAATCGCAGGGAGAAATACAACTCTTTAACTCCTCAAAAAAGCCATATTCCAGATTAAAACATAATTCACTTTAAGATTTTATTTTCTTACTCATCCTGAGGTTTACTATTAACTCATCCAGATTTTCAGAAACTTTTAGAACTGAGTTCCCTCCAACTTAATAAGGCCTAGGTTTGTATTTGTCTGTGCTGATTTGAAGAATTACTATTTGCATCTCTCTCAAAAATTCAAATGTTTTTAAAGGTGTCAGTATTTAAAATAATGATTTTTTATGTTTCTCAGATATGGAGGTTGGTGGCCCTGCATGCGGCAAGGAGATTGGAGTGTGATGATCCCTGAGTCCCTTCCAACCCAAGCCATTCTATGATTCTAGGATTCTAGGATTCTTAGTGAACTTTCAGTGAAAGGAAGATGCCTCCTACAAAGAAAACTGATCTGGATGAATTTCAGAAGAGGAAATTAAAACAAGTAATGATAAATTTACTGCTTTTGTTTGGTATTTGGTGGTATCAAAATTACTGAAAATACAAAATCAGTTTCGGACTTTTGCTATTAAATATATCCATTTTTACACTATAAATTTTATGACCAATATTTAACTTTCTAATCTTGATTTTTAGCATTTTCTATTTAATCTGGTGGTTTAAAATGTAGTCTTTTTCTTTGTTTTCTTTGTTAATTTAAAAAAAAAAAAAATGAAAGCTATTGTAGTGTTGTTTGTTTTCTTTTTCCTCATAAATTCTTTGATTCATTCTTTTAAAGTCAGACACATTTTTCTCCAGTGAGAGCAATGGTGTTGAATGAGCTGTTTAAGCTACTAATGACCGACTCCAGAACAATCCTACAGTGTTAACAAAAATCTGAATTAATCACAAAAAAATTGATCATTCCCAGAAGTCTATCCTCAATAATTCATTTCCAACTTATATTTTTAAATGCATATTTATCTCAGTGGAGATAAACATTGCACAATATACAAGAATGAACATTCTTTACTACAGACATGACTTTGAATTGAAATTGTTTTGCTTGTTAGATATAAGCAATATTTTTCCCTCAGCTAGGTAGTCACCACTAAGACATATTATTATTTACAACTTCATGAGTTCTGAATATTTTTCTACTGTACTAGAAGAGAGTATCTGTAAGATTAGAGAAGAGAAAAGCTATTCTGCTGTTTACTTCCCTCCACACAGAACCGTACACCCAAATTAAAAAGGCTGACACTTAAAAAACTATCCAAAAATAAAATCAAGCATTTGATAAAGTCTGAGACTGAGGATATTAAGCTTTCTGGATAGGGGCCACATAGTTCTATGTTGCTATCAGCACCACTTCTAACATGCTCATGCAGAGTAAAAGTCACAAAGATAACAATATAGAAAAGAAACTGTTGAAAAAAAAGACTCAAGTTTTAAGATGATCCTTTTTCATTCTAAGACCACTCTTAAATTTGCCAGTATTTATCAAAACTAAAATATGCAATATACAAATTTTATACAATTTAGCTGCAATAATATAAAGACAGGTAAGAGAAAGGATTCAAGTTTTGTGCCCTGATTTTATTTGGCTCCCAACCTTTCAAATGCTGCCTTTTAAAACTCTCTGCGAACCATCAGTCTGGAGACTGCTGGTGTATGTGTTTCACAGTTGATTGCTGGTACTTCATGGAGGCACAACACCTCAGAGGTCCTAAGCATTCAGCTATTAGGATATGATCTCTGCAAATATTAAATAGATTGAAAAAGGCATTCTGCATGTGTCATGGTTCTATGTTTTTGGAGGAAAGGAAATCTGGTAATTAAGCCAGTAGAAGCTTCAAGTATTCAAAGCAAATGGAAACAGTAGAGCTTCTTGATCTTGTAAATGTACTTCTGAAACAGCAAAGTTAAGACTAAGGAAAGGAAGTTATCTCTGAGTATATTATTAGGTTTTTCCTTTACTTTTCATTTACAAAAAAAATTAATAACCACTGTAAAACCACTGAAGAAATCTAGGGAGAGATTTTTTTCAAGTTTTATACTCAGCTAATAACTCTTTATTATTTGAGTGTCAGAAATGTATATATATATATATGTTTTGTTTTGTTTTGTTTTGTTTTTTTTTCCATACCTGCAAAAACAACCAACCAACCAATCAAAGGAGCAGCAATATGGAAAGAGATCACTGAGATTTACAAGACTGCTGCATACAGTCTGGCTATGAGTGAATTTAACTGCTCATTTTACATCAGGTTAGTAAAATCATCACATATTTAAGAACAGGCTCAATCAATCCCTTCATCATGAAATTACCCAGATGAAATCAGGTGCATGAGATCTAACATCTTAGGAAACAAGTACGAGTTACTAGTGCAGTGGCGATGGGAAGACTAAAATGCATCAGGATGATAAAATAAAATTGCTACATATCTTCTCATCCACTTCTTCATTTCATTGCAAACCTGACAGGAAGTTCACATCTCCAAAAGTGCATTCATATTGTCTGACACGTGCATATGACATTCTGGTGATATATTGTCAATGGGGATGGTTGCAAGACATCATTGGGTGTGAAAGGCAGCACTTCAAGCACTAAAAGAAGTAATTTATTATAACACTAGTGTGATACTGAAGAGGTCAGAAAGCTGAAAAATACATACAGCAGTTCTTGAAGGCTGCCTGTATTTTCGCAAAGGAAATCAACGTTAGCTTATTCAAGTTTGTACCTTCAGTTCAAATAAGAGGTGTTAGAGCTATAAATACTGCAACATGGAAAAGGTTTACAATGTTTTGTGGGTTTTTTTTGTGTTTTTTTTTTTTTTTTCCAACAGCTGGAAGGAAGTGGCTCATGACCCAGATATGACCTTGGGTATACTTAGGATCCCTGGAAAATACTAGTTCTCAGTGTTCTATTCTTCTGAGCTAAATTTGCTGTATTTTACAATGGGCTTTCTTCCGTGATGCTCTTGTCATTTATTCTGGTGAAGACTTATCTGTCTCAGGATTTTATGCTACTATACATCACCTTAGCTTGATGGGTACATGTGGTGACTCAACGTAAAAAACAGTAGCAGTTAACAAAAACAAAAATTAAGTAAATGCATGTATATATTTAACTATTTCTGCATTTTCCCAGTTGCTCTAGAAAATTGTTCCATAATCAGATACGCTTAGCAGAAATAATTTTTTTCTAGAGAGTAAAGTTTCAACAGGCTGGTTTGGCCCAGTTCCATGACTAGAAGGTTGGAGGGATTCGTGAATGTGTGCCTTCAGAAAAGAGAAACAGGGAACCCTGTACAGTTAGAAACAATGGCAATGATGTGAAGAGAAACAAACTAATTTACTAAATACGGTATCGGAATGCAAGATAATACACTGTAATACAATATAATTAGAATTGAAGCTAATAAATATAATGAGAGAGTGACCAAAAAGTGGAAAGGCCTTACCACAATGCTGAGGTAAGACACAGGTCGATCAGCAGGGTGAGAGAAAGCCAAAAAAGGATAGGTCAGCTGATCTACGAAACCTTATATCCCCTTTCTGAATGCAAAGTCCTCTGGGTTGTGTAATTCTTCTCTTCCAGACAGGTACCCAGAACTGGAGCATTAACTCTTTAACTCCTAGTGCACTACATGATGTTATGATGTGGTATACTGATAACCAAAAATCATAAAAAATGACAAAGGTGCTGTATTCATCTGTTCCAACACAGAACATGAGTTAATGTTGTCCTAATCCCTGCAGTATTACTACATTGAAATTTTGTCTTCATTGTACAGCCTCGTCACAGCTCAGTTCTCAACAGATAGGGATTTGGAACTGACTAAGAAACAAATCAAAACCCTGATGTATTTATGACTACCTAAAACACAAAGCAACATGCAGATTTTCATTATAACAAATGCAAGTGTTTCATTGTGCATGATAGTGAGGAACTGAGAGGACATTCAGGGGCTATTAGAGGAGAGGTTACTGAAGTACTCTGTGTCCCAACAGTGTGATGACGCTGTGCTATGCTGATTCAGAAGTGAGTCAACAGAGTTAACCATAAAAGAGGAAATTCAGGTCTTTTTTGAATGTACTTGCAGTGATATATATGTGACGGAATGACTCATCTGCCATCAGCATTTTAGTCAGCAAAGTCTTTCGTTCAATGGCAAGTATTTATAGACAGAAAATAAATGAAGGAAATAAAATCCAACAAGCAGAAACAAAATTTGGATGTTAAAACTGTTACATAAGACTTATGTGTGCAGTCATTACTTCTGTAACACTGAACACCACTTTGATGTTGTTCTGTATGTGTTCAAATCCTACCTCACCTAAATGCACGATGGTGAAAAATTTCTGTCACTTTCCATGTAAAAATAATATTCTATTATGTAGCGTTACCTACATTAAGGTTTTCTCTTTAGTTTTAAACAACATAGATGGTAGCACGTGGGATCTTCTCCTTTCACAGATTCTTCCATAAAGTTCTTACAGGAAATAAACTGAGATCCTCTGAAATCAATTACAGCTCTCTAAATGAAGAAATTTCATTTGATTTTTGCTGTTATAATGTTTTGTTTGTTTGTTTGTTTGTTTGTTTTCCCTGATAAATCTTTACTGGCCTTCATTGGGGTCAGAATAGCTTAATAGTTCTTTGCATTTGCATTTAATAAATGAATGCATTCATTGTGTATAATTTTGGTCAGTTTCAAATATAATTTCAATCCTTAGAATTTTGGTTGTTTTGGTTTTTTTTTAAAGAAAAAAAGTAGAAGAAATATATATTTAGAAGACATAGCCTTATATTTTATAGTTTTTAGTACAAAAATAAATCAACTAATGCCCCACACTATTATTTTTAACAAAGAAATATGTTTTCTTTCACAGAAGGAAAAAATTATAAATAACTGTGCAGAGCTCTCCTTTATTGAAAATATGTATAGTTTAAATGAATGGAAGAATATATGAAGTCCAAATACAATCACATCATTTATTATGGTTTTTAGCTTTTTCAGTTCATCATCCATCTATATCTCTGATAACTTCAGCAAAGCTTTGTGGTGGATTTAGACCAAAAGTCTGTTTGGTTTAGCATCATGTTAGATATACATGAGAGTTTAAGAAAGGCAATAGGTACATAGTGATCTTTCCCAGTATGCAACTTTTCTACTGTTAGCATTCCATAGAGTAAGCATCTAAAGTAACCATTGCATCTAAAGCACTGTGCTTCACTAAAATTTTGCATCTGAACTGTAGAATTGCACTGTAGAATTTTCTTTGGTTACATTTATCCTCTATAAGAATAGTTCTGATTTTGGCAGCCACAGCTAGAAGAAAAATGGTGAAAATTGTACAGGATCTTCAATTTACACATACACTAAACCTAAACACTTGTGATTCCCAGTACATAAGTCATGTTAAAATTATTTTGCAACAACTGCAGGTAGGCTGGTTACACCTGATGAACTAAAAGCTGGTTATGGCATAATAATATGTTTACATAAGTAAAGGTTAACATTTATTAGAAAAAATAAAAATAAAAAGGAACAAATTCCTGCAAATGACTTCATCATTCAATTTTTCATCAAAGTGCTCTAATTTGCCTGGTAACTCATCACATAATTACACAGGAAGCTTCTGCTCTTATGAGTAACTTCAGGTTTATCATTTCTACTCTTTATGCTGCATTTCTCTTTAAAGCGTAAAATGGGTGAAATAACACTTCTTTTTAATCCAAGTTTTGCATTATTGCTACACAGCCCTACACAAAAACTAAATATTACAACAAAAGATATTTTTCACTTTGTATAACTGGTCTGCAGTTGTGTTTATATGTATATATATATATATGTGTATATATATATATGTAAATATAAAAATACATATATATATATATATATATGTATTTTTATATTTACATATATAGTATTATAAGCATGAAATCCTGCTTCACAGAATCACACAGAATCACGGAATAGTCAAGGTTGGAAGGGACTTCGAGGATCATGAATCTCCAACCCCCTGCCACATGCAGGGCCACCAGCCTCCCCATTTAATACTAGACCTGGCTGCCTAGGACCCATCCAATCTAGCCTTGTACATTTCCAAGGACAGGGAGTCCACAACTTCTCTGGGCAGCCTGTTCCAGCATCTCGCCACTCTCTCTGTAAAGAACTTCCCCCTGACATCCAACCTAAATCTTCCCACCCTCAACTTAAAACCATTTCCTCCTGTCCTGCTATTATCTACCCTTTCAAAGAGTTGATTGAGTTGTGTTGAGGGACATGGTTTAGTGAGTACTATTGGTGATAGGTGGATGGTTGGACTGGATGATCTTGAAGGTCTTTTTCAACCTTGGTTATTCTGTGATTCTGTGATTCACCTCCTGTTTGTAGGCTCCCTTCAGGGACCAAAAGGCTGCAGTTAGGTTGCCCCGCAGCCTTCTCTTCTCCAGGCTGAACAAGCCCAGCTTCCTCAACCTGTCTTTGTAGAGGAGGTGCTCCAGTGTTCCGATCATCTTTGTGGTTCTCCTCTGGATCCTCTCCAACAGCTCCCTGTCTTTCTTGTACTGGGGACTCCAGACCTGGACACAGTAGTCCAGATGGGGCCTCACAAGAGCAAAGTAGAGGGGGACAATCACCTCCCTGTCCCTGCTGGCCACCCCTCTTCTGATGGAATCAGGATACCATTTGCTTTTCAAGCTGCTTATAATAAAGCCAGGTGATAGATATATGAATTTACCAGATTTTGGAAGTGATAGCCTTCCTCTTTCAGAAGCCTTTGATAACAGCTTTCTCCTTATTCCAAGACAGCATTAAAACAGTGTATTTATTTAAGATCTTACTATTTTTACAGTTGCAAAGATGTCTAGAAAATAGACAGGAACATTCAAAAAAGTAGAAATAAAGTGCAATTAGAGAATTATATAATTGTATTAAACAAAATTCTATTTGGTAGCTGTATGTGAACATTGACATGTATGTATTTTTGTGAAGGACAGTTTTCAGAACCCCTCTTTTTTTTTTTTTCTTTTTTTTCTTTTTTTCTTTTTTTCTCATTTTCTTTTTTTCCCCTAGGCTCAAAGCTCAATTTGTGAGGCCTTTTTGGTGATAAGACCCAACTAACTTATCTAGGAGGGGAGTGGTGGGTGTCAAAGTGTGTCAATCAACATCATTTTGTGGACAATTTTACATTTGAAAGCATCTTTGAAGATGTTTGCCTTCAGAAGGGAACGACCACAAGCGTTCACTGGTGGAAGATCTGGCCTTTGAGTAAATAACTTAGTGTGGTACAGGAAACTGGGGGATGATACCATTGTTCAGTGAAGATGGTGTCTCCCTGCTTCCTCTTATCTGGTGAGTTAAATTTGCAAGGCCTGGAAGATGGGAACAAATAATTTCCTACTAGTTACAAAAACCAGAAGCTGTCACTCCAAAAAGAGCTGACTCAACCACTTTGGACTTATTGTGCTGCTGTTAACGTTAGTCAACTGAACAGTGCAACCTTGATGACTACTGAAGATCACTGTATGAACTACTAGCATGCTGGCGACTTTTGTTGTGACAATCTCTCGCTTTCTACAAAAACTCCTTGCTTCTATTTCCTATGTCTTTCCTACTGTCCATCTACCCTTCCTTATCTCCATTAGTGACTAGGATTTGTAATAAATTGATTGGGTAAACATTTGGCCTGTTGTATCTTAATGTGTCTGATGGGTATACATATATTAAAGCATTTCCCTTCCCTCCAGCAATTGGAGCAAGACAATTTTGCAATGAATCTTTGTTGCTTCTTCTGATCATAGATATTTTCTAATCTAAAAATAGAGCATATGAATTAGTTTTGAGCCATTTATGTTATTTGTGTGTTTAAAGTGTTATACTCTTATGAATTGTCAATATTGTCATAATCTTGTAATCTTGCAAACTCAGCAATCCTCACTGACTTCTGTTTCCATCATTTTGAATTAGCGAAAATGAATGCTGCTGAAAAAACAGTGAAATCAAAACAGGAACTACACTTCACACAGACAGTTTTTTTAGAGAATATGAAATAAAAGCTGTTTAATTAGACACAAGGGTAAAATCTATTTAATACACTACTATAACTTAATATATTTATGTATTTAATGTATTTCTATGAAAAGAATTCAAACATTTAATAAAGCCTCTAAATATTGAAATATATTGCCAATCTTATTTGTGTTGATAAATGGTTAATTTGATGGCAGAAGTAAAACTGCGTGGTTATTTTTTCTTGTTATAGCCAGAACACACTGGATAAAATACATCCTGAAACGGAACACAATTTCTTAAAATCCCCAATCAACAGTAGAAGTTAAATCTTGGGAAGACTGATATATGATGGTTTCTGAATTGGTGTATGGAGGCCAGTGATCCCTAAGGGCATTATCCTGAAGAGCTAAATCCAGTATTCCACAAGGACAAGCCAAGTGTATTTCCCACATACAGAGTTTCTTTTTGTCCATGTCAAAAAATAAATGCCTGCACTGCTGAATGCCTCATGGTTTTGCCTTCTTGGCATTTTAAGCATCAAACAAAACAACTTTGCTTTTCTTTCTGTAACGGAGGTCACAAAAACAGAAGGTCTGACTAACCAGAGGGAGATAAATAACCCAAGGAGTGGGATGAGGGAGAAAGCTTTATTATTATCTTAAAGACTGCTGGAGCACAGTTTATAGTGAAGCCAAGTAACAAGTAGCAAACAACATGAAATGTTTATGCATGTCTGTGAAACTTAGTTATTCTTCTCTGTCTTTTGGGCATCCACTAATTTACCGATCTAATCAACAGACTTATTTTCTGCCTTCTTGGATACTACCACCTCCCTTATGGGTTGACATAAATCACAAGTGGCTCTAGCCCTTGGCTTCACCAATATGAAACACTATATACAAAATGAGTTACTGCAAATAAGACAAGGGCTAGTGCCATAAAGCTGTCACCTCTCCCTCCAGGATTTTCGTTCCTAATAGACCTATACACTTTCTTGTTATCCACAGTCATATTTTAAAACACTGAAGCTGCTATTAGTTGAATACAAAATCATTTATGGACAGCAAGCGAAGGTTCTTAATGAACAGCAGCATAGACTAAGTTAGGAATTTTGAACTTGTTTTTATGTTAGTGATTAAATTCCTGAAATCAGTTTTAGAAAATCTGACTAAAATGTACTCTTAGGTAATTGGGATGCAGAACTAATTAGATTCTTAGTCAAAACTGGGGGCTTATCTGGGGAGTGTACCTCTTTCGCCACTGTATGTGCTTTTTTCATTACAATGTGAGTCTAATTTGCCAGACTTCAATAACAATAAAATTAACCAAACCACATATGCAGCACAATCTAGTAGACACAGATTATCAATTTGAAGCTGACATTTGTATTAGTGAGAGGCAAATTTCAGATGATTTTTGAGTCCTCGTTGAATAAAACAATCAAAAGTTCACAGACAATATGGTGAGAAATGTGTCTATTACATCCAAACACAAACATCCAGACCTTATTTCAGTGAATGAGTTGACTCAGTACGATAAAGTATTCAGGGTTCATCTTTCTCTTTTACATTTTTTAAAGTTATAGTCACTTTGAAATTCATGTTTGGATTAAGGACTCTGCAATACTGGCCTTTTACATTTAGATATTTACATTCAGCCTTGGAGCCGAATGACTTTCAGCTTTGGTTTCTCTCCTTTGGTCTCTGTCTGCTGTTCACTGAAGTCAAGAGATTGCTTTAAACTGATCGTTGTTCCATATATCCAAAGGCCAAAAATGAACATTTCAGTAGCATGAGTTCGTGAGCTTAAGAAGGAACACATATCTTTCTCATTTAAAGAGTATAGGTGTTCTAAGGACCTTTGTTGTCTGCAATTGGCAGGTTTTGACTGGAGAACTTGTAACTATATTACTGAAAATTCAGTTGCATGATCTCTTCAAACAGGAAAAATGTTATGGCAACCTCATGAAGTTCAGAGGACCACCAATAACTGAGAACCACTATCCAGCAACATTATCTGGACCATTTCTGGCAAGAGGCGGTTTACAAATGTCCCTCCCACTGTAAGAGATAAGCAATTCTGAGACCTCCTCAAGTGACTGAATATGTACAAGTCTATGGGTCCAAACAGCATACATTTCAGTGCCCTGAGGGAACTGGCTGGTGTGGTTGCCAAACAATTCACCATCATAACTGAAAAGCTGTGACTGTAAGATGAAGTTTCCTGTAAATGGAAAAAGACAAACACCAGTTCTACCTTTAAGAATGGAGGAAAGACAGACCTGAGGATTTATAGGAAAGTGAAAACTGACATCTCCGCCTGGGAAGATCATGGAATGGATCCTCATGGAAACTATGCTAAGGCATTTGTGAGACAAGAAGGTCACCTGAGACAGCTAGAATGACTTCACCAAAGGTAGATCTTGCCTGAACAATCTGGTGGCCTTCTATGATAGAATGATGGCTTCAGAGAACAAAGAAAGGACAACTGATGTCATCCACCTGGAATTGCACAAAGCCTTTGACGTGGCCCCGCATCACATTCTTAATTTGGGTACATACAGATTTGAAGAGTGGACTATTCGGTGGCAAAATAGTTGGCTGGATGATCATAGAGAATTGTCAGTGGCTCTAGTGGCTCTATATGCAGGTGGAGGGCAGTTATAAGTGGTATCCCCTAGGTAACCCGTCTTGGGACAAGTAGACTTCAGTATCTTTATCAATGACATAGACTGAGTTTGTTCTCAACAAGATTGCTAATGACACAAAGGTGAGTGGTGCTGCTGATACAATAGAAGGAAAGGATACCATACAGAGCTACTGGGACACACTTGAAAATTGGACCCATGTGAACCTAGTGAGATTCAGGAAGATCAAGTTTAAAATGTTGCAAGTGGGTCAGGGCTATCTCAGATTGGAAGAAGAGCTCCTTGAGAGTAGCCGTGCTAAGAAGGACTTGGGGATTCTGGTGGATGAAAAGCACAAGCCAGAAGTGTGTGCTTGCAGCCTGAAGGACAGCTGTATCACGGCAATGTCAGCCCAAGATGTAGTGATAGTTGTTTTCTACTCTGCCCTCTAGAGGTGCCATCTGGAAGACTGCATCCAGACTCAGGAAAGGTATGGAGCTTTTGGAACGGATCCAGAGGAGGGCCACAAAGCTAACCAGATGTCTGGAGAAAATCTTTCACAAAGAAAGGTTGAAGGAGCTGGGCTTGTTTAGCTTGGAGAAGAAAAGGCTCCAGGGAGACCTTATTGCAGCATTCTGGTAGTTGAAGCTCATAAGCAGAAGCAAGACTGACTCTTAACATGGTCTGGTAGTGATGGGGGAAGGGGAAACAATTTTAAATTTAAAGAGGGGACATTCCAATTAGATGATAGGAAGAAATTCTCTACTTAGTGGGTGGTGAGGCATTGGAACAGGCTGCCCAGAGAAGTTGTAGATGCCTCATTTCTGTAGTCATTTAAGTCCAGGTTGGATGGGACCATCTACAGTCTGACCTAGTGGGTTACAATCCTGTCCAAAATAGAAGGTATGACAGTGGTTGATCTTTAAGGTTCCTCCCACGCTTGCCATTCTATGAATATTCCATGAGTATCCTATGGAACACTGCATATTAGTAACTCAGACCAGAAATACTATTCATCTTGAGTCTAACCTTTTTATATATTCAAGCAATGTAGACTAAAATAAGCATTCTGTTTATTATCTGAAGTTCTTCTTTAGCATTAATCATAAAGTTGAATTAGCAGTGGATGCTGCAAAATTCCAAAAATGATGAATTCTGACTAAGTAGCTAGTGGTGTCATGCAAAAATAAATCAAAGATTTTTACCTGCTCAGCTCTGCTCTGCATACAAAAATGTTAGCTAGAGAGTGAAAAATACTGCTTATTATAAGTGATAATTTAATTTTACATTCTAGAAACTTTGTAAAAGTAGTGCTGAAGAGAGCATTTTGTCCAAATATTAATGTGTGCACATAAATTCATATATATTTGTGTGTATGTACGCATGTAGTTCTATTTGTACATAAAAATACATATACACATACATGTGTACTCATGTACATTTTTTTTTTTTTTTCTTCTGAAGGTTGCACTACCTTGTGTTGTGGTTTAAACTGGCAGGCAGCTAAGCATCATAAAGTCATTCAGTGTAGATTAGAGAGAAAAATGTAAACAAAATAGGATATGTGGCTTGAGATAAAAATTGCTTACTAAGTCCCTAAGAAAAAGAAAATGAAACCAAAAATGTGATAATAAGTATGCATTTATCTATATCATAGAATAGTTTGAGCTGGAAGGGACCTTTAAGATCTAGTTCCAACCCCCCTGCTGTAGGCAGGGATACCTGCCTCTAGACCAGATTGCTCAAAGTCCCCATCCAGACTGGCCTTGAATGCTTCCAGGAAGAGGGCATATCTCTTTCTCTCTTTCTCTCTCTTTCTCTCTCTCTTTCTCTCTCTCTCTCTCTCTCTTCCTTCCTCCCTCCCTCCCTCCCTCCCTCCCTCCCTCCCTCCCTCCCTCCCTTCCTTCCTTCCTTCCTTCCTTCCTTCCTTCCTTCCTTCCTTCCTTCCTTCCTTCCTTCCTTCCTTCCTTCCTTCCTTCCTTCCTTCCTTCCTTCCTTCCTTCCTTCCTTCCTTCCTTCCTTCCTTCCTTCCTTCCTCCCTCCCTCCCTCCCTCCCTCCCTCCCTCCCTCCCTCCCTCCCTCCCTCCCTCCCTCCCTCCCTTCCTTCCTTCCTTCCTTCCTTCCTTCCTTCCTTCCTTCCTTCCTTCCTTCCTTCCTTCCTTCCTTCCTTCCTTCCTTCCTTCCTTCCTTCCTTCCTTCCTTCCTTCCTTCCTTCCTGTCTCTCTCTGTATCTCTGTATCTCTGTATCTCTGTATCTCTATATCTATCTAGAGAAAGAGAGATTTATATACGTATATCTTCAGTGCAAGTAGTCAATACCTGCTAACAATACAACTGTTCCTTGAGCAATGTCACACTAACAACAAAACATGCTATTTCTTACAGACCAACATGCAGCAATCCTCAAGCAGCAGCCATTCCCCAGGCAATGTCCCACATCTTTACAGACTGTATGATGTCAAGTGGTATGGAATAACTAATCGTATCCTAATTCAGGACAGCTGTACAGCATTCATCCCACCTTCTGCTTCCCAGAAAAGCAGCACAGCCTAGATTAGCCCATGCTCACATCACTCAACAACAACCAGAACAGTAGAGTGCTATTAAAATCATAGAATCATAGAATCATAGACTCACAAGGTTGGAAACGACCTATAAAATCATCTAGTCCAACTGTCTCCTCATCACCATTGCCACCACAAGCATTAAACCAGCAGCTCCTCATCCACACGCCTCTTGAACACTGCCAGGGACGGTGACTCCACCACCTCCCTGGGCAGCCAATCCAGTGCCTGACCACTCTCTCAGAGAAAAAGTTCTTCCTTATGTCCAATCTAAACCTCCTCTGGTACAACTTGTGGCCATTTCCGTGTGTCCTGCTTGTTGCCTGGGAGAAGAGGCCAAATACCTCCTCACCACAACCTCCCTTCAGAAAGTTGTAGAGTGCAATGAGGTCTCCCCTGAGCCTCCTCTTCTCCACACTAAACAATCGCAGCTCCCTCAGCGACTCCTCATAAGCCCCTCCAGATCCCTCACCAGTTTTGTTGCCCTTCTCTGGACACGTTCCACGGCCTCAACATCTTTCCTGTAATGAGGGGCCCAAAACTGAACACAATACTTGAGGTGCAGCCTCACCAGTGCTGAGTAGAGGAGGATGATCACCTCCCTGCTCCTGTTGGCCACACCATCTCTAATGCAGGCCAGGAAGCAGCTGGCCCTCTTGGCCACCTGGGCACACTGTCGGCTCATGTTCAACCGAGCATCAACCAACACCCCCAGGTCCTTCTCTTCTTCACAATCTTCCAGCCACTCATCCTCAAGCCTACAGCGCTGCATGGGGTTGTTGTGCCCAAAGTGCTGATCCCAGCACGTGGCCTTGTTGAACATCATCCCATTCACCTCAGCCCAGCAATCCAGCTTGTCTAAGTCCCTCTGCAGGGCCTCCCTACCCTCAGGCAGATCTACACCGCCTCCCAGCTTGGTGTCATCTGCAAACTTACTGAGAGTGCACTCAATCCCCTCATCTAGGTCATCAATAAAGATATTAGACAATATCTTGTTTTATCTCCCATTAAATAATGGGAGTCACATCAGCAAGATGGGCCCCAGTACCGACCCCTGGGGGACACCACTTGAAACTGGTCGCCAGCTGAACTTAACTCTATTCACCACAACCCGCTGGGCACAGCCCTCTAGCCAGTTCCTTACTCAAAGAAGTGTATACCTGTCCAGGCCACGGGCAGCCAGTTTCACCAGAAGAAGCCTGTGAGAGATTCTGTCAAAGGCTTTGCTGAAGTCTACATAGATTACATCAACAGCCCTTCCCTCATCTACCAGACTGGTCACCCAGTCATAGAAGGAGATGAGGTTGGTCAAGCACAACCTGCCTTTCACAAAAAAGTGCTGGCTGGGCCTGATCCCCTGGACACCACGCACGTGCCATGCTATCTCATCCAAGATTATTTGCTCCATTACTTTCCCTGGTACAGAGGTCAGGCTAACACGTCTATAGTTCCTCTCCTTACTGTCCTTCTTGAAGATGGGTGTCACATCAGCAAGCCTCCAATCCTCTAGGACCTCACCAGTTAACCAGGAACACCCATAGATGGCCAAGAGCAGCTCAGCAATCACCCCTGACAGCTCCCTCAGCACTCGAGGGTGTAGCACATCCAGTCCCATGGACCTGTGACAGTCCAGAGGGAGGAGAAGCTCTCTGATTGTCTCCACCTAAATTGCTGGGGGCATATTCTGAGTAGAATCTCAAACTTCCAGATCATGGTGTAGAACGCCCAGAAGATAATGATCTGGCTATTAAAGGCAGATGTAAAGAAGGCATTGAGAACCTCAGCCTTCTCCTTGTCCTCCATGGCCACATTCCCTGCTGCATCAAGTATAGGATGAAAATTCTCCTTGGTTCTTCTTTTGCCGTTGATATATTTATAAAAGGATTTGTTATTGTCTTTTACTGCAGAGGCCAACCTGAGTTCAAGTTGGGCTTTTGCCTTCCTAACTTCCTCCCTGCATACCTTAGCTACTTCCTTGAAATCTCCCCAAGTAGCCTGTCCCTTCTTCCAGAGGACGTAGACTCTCTTTTTCTCCCTGAGTCTCAACAGTAATTCCTGGCTCTTCCACACTGGTTGTCTTCCCCTATGGCTCGCCTTACAGCACTCAGGACAGCCTGTTCTTGCGTCTTTAAGATTTCCATCTTGAGGAGCATCCTAGCGTCCTGGACCCCTTTACCCTTGAGAAGCGACTCCCGAGGGACCCGTGCTACAAGCTTCCTGAACAGATCAAAGTCCACCCTCTGGAAGTTCAAGAAGGTAGTTTTGCTGGCCACTCTTTGGACATCTCCAAGAATGGAGAATTCTACAATTCTGTGGTCACTCTGCCCAGGATTGTCCCCAGCCTTCACTTCTCCCACCAGTCCTTCTCTGTTGGCGAAGACCAGGTCCAGCAGGGCACCACCCCTGCTAGGCTCTCCTACCAGTTGCGTCCAACTTTTCTGATTAGGCAGTCTATAACAGACCCCACCAAGATGTTGCCCTTACAGGCCTTCCCCCTGATTCTTATCCATAGACACTCCACTCTGTCATTCCCACCCCCAAGCTCTTCAACCTCGAAACAGTCTTTAATATAAAGGGCCACACCACCACCCTCCTTTCCTTGTCTGTCCCTTCTGAAGGGCTTGTAGCCATCCAGCTACATAGGTTTGCACAAGCAGTCTTGTCCTATTGCCTACCATTCAAACCACCACCATTTCACACCTTGGTTTGACATGGGTTGTTTTGCAGCTTTTTCTTACGGTTTTGCACAATTTGATTTTCCTGAGCTGAAATCTACCTCGAGTGGCATTTGTCTCAAGGTCAGCCCAGAGCAGCAGCCCTCAGCCCTTCCATGCTCGGAGTTTTGGTAACAAAGGTGAAGGACCCAGGGGCACAGGGGACTAGTGTGTACAGAGGCCTGCACATCCGTGCATCATCTACTTTATTAGTAGCAGTAAGAAGCTAATTAAAGCTTACATCTGAAAGCTGCCTATTCTGTCGGTTTCGGCCTTCTTAAGTATTGTTGGTTTTACAGCACACTAACATTGTCTAATGAATCAGGGCAATCATGACAGGACATGGACTTGACATGGAAACTTCATAATGGATTTAACATATTTAGCAAGCTCTTGTCTGATCTTTTCATAGAATCATAGAATGACCTAGGTTGAATAGGGCCACAATGATCATTGAGTTTCAACCCCCTGCTATGTGCAGGATCATCAGCCACTGGACCAGGCTGTCCAGAACCACATCCAGCCTAGCTTTGAATGCTTACAAGGAGGAGGCACATCTATATCTATATTTTAATTCTTTAGATTTTCAATAATCATTTTTTTTCTTCATTAGGCATAAATGTCCACAGACACACAAAATTATGGTCACATAAACACAGATGTATACCTATATACTCCAGAAGTGCAGTTTATTTCTGTAATGATATAATGCCCCATCTATCACTGTACAGTGAATCACTAGCTATCACAGTTGTTACATGGAGTTCACTGATGTGCAACAAAAAAAAGGAAAACCTTTATTTTAGTGAAGTGCTACTACAGAAATCGGTGTTATTTGCCCTAAGGAAATAAAAATGAATTGCATTAAAATAGGCTTTCTAAAACACCACAGACATACTTGTCTTCCTTTAGGATTCTGTAGAACATATGTGAATTGTACACAGAAAAATAGTCAAGCTAAGTCTCACACTGCTCACTTGGCAAACAAACATTACTGTTAGATTTGAAAACTTTGAACATCTTGTTACTCACTATATATTTTGTTCTGCTTTTAATTAATCCAAAATGAGTGAGAATGCCTATTAAATACTGCTGCAATTAGACATATTGAAAAATATAAATAATGATATTCGTCATGTATGTTGCAAAATAAAAGATATTCTGCTTAGAATAATATCAAAACTGAAGTCATATTTCGTTAGTAGCAGGCTACTAGTCAACAGCAAAACCACACAAACTAGAAATGTCACCTTAATTTCTAAAGCAGCAGTGGATAATAAGCACTGGACATCCTTCTGATCTTAAGGAGAAGCGGAAGAGAATTGTAAAAGAAACTTACTAATTTAGAATATTTTTATGGAAAGTTAATGCACATAATTGTCCCTTAAATAAATTTTGAAAAACATATAATCCATTATGTTTTTTTTCAGCTGCAAGGTATTTTCTTTTAGTGTCTGTTGACATAATTGTTCTTGGAGAAAAAGATAGTGCTATATTAGAATGGTACATAAGGAGACGTTGCATTTCTGACCATTGCTTTCTGGGCCTTTCTGTGATACAGGAAGGGACATTCATTTGGCAAATCCTAAACAACACCCTATGTTTGTCACATGGAGTCCACAGACAGACAAAAAAACAAGTAGTTCTGATACACAATTTCACTAATTTTCACCAAAAAGAGGATAGAAATGTTTGCTGAATTATATCCTGAATTTTTTACTCTCTTCATTCAATGTAAATACTATTAGAGAAGTTGTAAACAGCTACATTTTACATGTTTAAAATTATGTAATTTCTAGAAGAGCAAAATTCTCTGTTAAAATCTACATATTATGTTTCTTTGATTTCTTAGCATTTTAAATATTCCTGTAAAATCAGCCTCAGACAATGTCAGAGAACAATAGCTGAACAATAGGATATTTAGCTCACCACTGCTTATTATGCTTAGAGTTAAGAATTTCATTGTTGACCTTCTTCCCCCATCTGCTTGTCGTACTTTATCTGTATGTATTTAGATACACTTATTTGAATTTTTTGTCAGATAGAGTTCTTCACATCACACAGCCCTAGTCCTTCCTATGAAATACTCCCAAGCAAAATTATTGGCAGTAGCCACAATAAAAACAGGCACATTAAATGGAGGAGAAAAGGAATAAATTGCCTGGGACCATAGGTTCAAATGAATCTGCAAGAATTGAAAGGACTGACTTCCAGGGGCTCTGGGTTGATTACAGAATGTCTGTTTTGGCTATGATTTCTTATAATCTAGACACTCAGCATTAGAGAGATGTTTTCATGTCAGATGAAATGTGCGTACATGCAACCCACTGATAGGGAGTTAGAAAAGTTATTAGGTTCTTATACTGAGAGAGAGGACATAGTGTTAATAGGAATTTAATTAAGGAGAAAGATATTTGCTTTTATTTCTATCACATTACTTGATACTATAATGATGCTATTGTCAGTACCAGTGGAGTTGTTTAAGATAAAAAGGACTAAGCCAATTAAAGCTGGAAAGTACAGTGATGGTACAAATGAACAATAGGCTGTCAATACTAAACTGAATCTTAAATATGTATATATATTTTAGGTGATATTTTGCCCCATTCTCTCTCACAGAATGAAGTGCCTTTTCCTCTAGTTACAAGACCGCAGCAACGATAGCATATAATTCTGGTACAAATTTTAAATTGGCTAAATTGTAGACAAACTCAGGACCTAGGCAAGGTTTGCAGTTCTGGAAGACCAACTATATCCTGGGCTGTATTAAAAGAGGAGTGGCCAGCAGGGAGGGGGAGGTGATCATCCCTCTCTTCTTGGCTCTTGTGAGGCCTCATCTAAAGTACCGTATCCAGGCCTGGGACCCCCAGTAGAGGAAGGATGTGGAGCTCTTGGAGTGGGTCCAAGGAGGGCCACTAAGATGATCAGGGGGCTAGAGCACCTCTTCTATGGAGAATGGTTGAGGGAACTGGCTTGTTTAGCTTACAGAAGAGAAGGCTCGGGGGACACTTCATTGTGGCCTTCCAATACTTGAAGGCAACGTATAAACAGGAGGGGGAATGGCTGTTTGTGAGTGTGGATAGTGACAGAACAAGTGGGAATGGTTTTAGACTGAGATAGGGAAGGCTTAGGTTAGATACCAGGTGGAAATTTTTCATATAGAGGGTGTTCACACAATGGAACAGATTGCCCCAGGAGGTTGTGGATGCCCCATCCCAGAAAACATTCAAGGCCAGGTTGGATGTGGCTTTGGGCAGCCTAGACTGGTGGTTGGTGACCCTGCACACAGCAGGGAGGTTGAAACTCAATGATCATTGTGATATTTTTCAACCCAGGCCATTCTATGATTCCATGATTCTATGATTCTGTGATTCTATGATTCTATGATTCTATGATGATGATTAATACTTCAAAGATTTATATTATTCAGTGAATCTTTTAACAAATTTAAATATTGAAGTAATAAATCATGCATTTAAGAAACTGTTCACGGGAGGATTACATGCACACTTGCTGCTTACCATATGTTCAAGTTTTTTACAAAGTGTTCTGAATTGTGAAGAATATCAACACTTAAGTTTGTAAGAGATTTGAATTACTGAAAATAGGATCAGAAGGTTATTTTCAAGCACTAAATATTATAGTGGACAAAATTTAAAAATCTATATAGGAAAACTAGATTTCTTCTTACAGTGAAGCAGATATCCAAAATGGTCTTTCTGGTAAATATTCTCTTTTCCATTCTTGCAGCATTTCTATCAAATATGAATCTATTTTGTAGATAAGTATTTTCCTACCCCTCATTACCAAATTATTTCATTTTATTCAACATAACATATGAATTAAATAACAAGGTATAATTTCAGAAAGAATATGAGGAATCAGTAGATGAAATAGCACTTCTCCTCTCCAAGATTTACAGAAGATAAATATATAATTCTTTGTAATTGCTTTTCCTTCTTCAGTTCTTTTACTCTCACGTCAATGCCAGAGATCCCAGCAGATTCAGAAAATTACATTTCTGTATTAGTTTATAATGATTTTGTTTTAACCTAATCATATTTTTTGTTTGTTTGCTTCTTGCGTATTTATATGAATATTTAGTACAAAAACATCCCCAGAAATTTTACAGACTATGATGCTTACAAACTCTCAAGTAAAGTAAATCCAAGCTTGTTTTTGGTTTGTTGACCACATGATCAGACAGTAAATCTGGAATTTTAGTCCTGGGTTAGTAGGTAACATCTTCTAGGGCACAAAGTTCTCTGCAAAATCAGTTTAGCTGTTCAATACCATCCAGTAGCTAAATATTTCAGTGGACAAAGGTGGATTGTTGTTTATTGAGAATTCAAGGAATACATGAAGATATTCTAAGGATGTAAGGGAAAATGAACAGAGTGTATGCAGGGTAGGCATTATGTGATTGTGTTCATATAAATATCTTTTGAATGTGCTCCATGAACACTATCACAAGGGGCACATTTTTATCTGCTTGTTACAGTCACATCTGTTTATAATTCTGTACGTATTCTTCATACACATTCTTTCTCTACACTTATCAGTACACTTTTTTCCAGGTAATAAATAACTCCTAATTTGAAGGATAACTCTGACTAGTTTCAAAATCAAATAATAAAAATCACAGAATCACAGAATCACAGAATTGTAGGGGTTGGAAGGGACCTCCAGAGATCATCGAGTCCAACCCCCCTGCCAAAGCAGGTTCCCTACACCAGGTTGCACAGGTAGGCATCCAGGCAGGTCTTGAACATCTCCAGAGAAGGAGACTCCACCACCTCCCTGGGCAGCCTGTTCCAGTGCTCCGTCACCCTCACTGTAAAGAAGTTCTTGCGCATGTTTGTGCGGAACTTCCTATGCTGCAGTTTCTGGCCGTTTCCCCTTGTCCTGTCTCCACTCACCACTGAAAAGAGTCCGGCCTCGCCATTCTGCCCCCCACACCTTAGATATTTATAGACCTGGATCAGGTCCCCTCTCAGTCTCCTTTTCTCAAGGCTGAACAGACCCATTTCACTCAGCCTTTCCTCATAGGGCAGATGCTCCAGGCCCTTCACCATCTTCGTGGCCCTCCGCTGGACTCTTTCCAAGAGATCCCTGTCTTTTTTGTACTGGGGAGCCCAGAACTGGACGCAGTACTCCAGATGAGGTCTTACCAGGGCAGAGTAGAGGGGGAGGTTCACCTCCTTTGACCTGCTGGCCACGCTCTTTTTAATGCACCCCAGTAAGCCATTGGCCTTTTTGGCCACAAGGGCACACTGCTGGCTCATGGCCAACCCGTCGTCCACCAGGACACCCAGGTCCCTTTCCGCAGAGCTCCCCTCCAGCAGGTCATCCCCCAACCTGTACTGGTGCATGCAATTATTCCTCCCCAGATGCAAGACTCTACACTTGCTTTTGTTAAACCTCATCCGGTTTCTTTCTGCCCAGCTCTCCAGCCTATCCAGGTCTTGCTGAATGGCAGCACAGCCCTCAGGCGTGTCAGCCAATCCTCCCAACTTCGTATCATCGGCAAACTTGCTGAGGGTGGCCATTATCCCCTCATCAAGGTCATTGATGAAGATGTTGAACAAGACCGGACCCAGCACAGACCCCTGAGGAACACCGCTAGTTACAGGCCTCCAACCGGACTCTGCACCACCAACAACGACCCTCTGCGCTCTCCCAGTCAGCCAGTTCTCAACCCACCTCACTGTCCACTCATCTATCCCACACTTCCTCAGCTTTGTTATAAGGACGTCATGGGGGACAGTATCAAATGCCTTGCTGAAATCAAGGTAGACTACATCCACTGCTCTCCCCCTATCCACCCAGCCAGAGACAACATCATAGAAGTCTACCAGGTTGGTCAAGCACGACCTCCCCCTTGTGAACCCGTGCTGACTACTCCTGATAACCTCCTCTTCTTCCAGTTGTCTGGAGATGACATCCAGTACAAGCTGTTCCATCACCTTTCCAGGGACAGAGGTGAGGCTGACTGGCCTATAATTGCCTGGGTCTTCCTTCTTGCCTTTTTTGAAGACCGGGGTGACGTTGGCTATCTTCCAGTCTTCAGGCACCTTCCCCGTCTTCCAAGACTTCTCAAAGATGACCGAAAGCGGTTCAGCAATCACCTCTGCCAGCTCCTTCAGCACCCGTGGATGAATCCCATCGGGTCCCATGGATTTCTGAACATTGATGTTGCCTAGGCTCTCCTGGACCACCTCTTCCCTGACAGGGGGGTCTTCCATTCCCCAGATCCTCTCACTAATCTCCAGGGTCTCAGATTCCCGAGGGGGAGCTTTTTCACTGAAGACAGAAGCAAAGAAGGCATTCAGTATCTCCGCCTTCTCAGCATCCCCCGTTACCAGAACACCCCCGTCACTTAGCAGGGGAGCCACATTCTCCCTAGTCTTCCTTTTACTGTTAATGTACTTGAAAAAACCTTTTTTATTATCCTTTATCCCCTTTGCCAGATTTAATTCCAGGCGGGCTTTAGCCTTCCTTGTCGCATCCCTACAGACCCTGACAACATTCCTGTATTCTTCCCAAGTAGTCAGACCCTTTTTCCACAGTTCCACAGTAAAAATACTTTACTCGAGCAAGATATAAGTTGAGAATAAGATGATGCAGAAGACATACATAGTAAGAAATGAAGTGGATTTCGCATGGAAACAATAGAGAAATATTATTTAGTATCTACAACATTACATCACACGTAAGGAAATGGGTATGTCTTCGTTTTATATGTCAGAGTTCATGCAGTATCTTATGACCATAAGCTCATCATGGTATGTTCCAGTCTCAACTTTGTAAGAAAATCAGTGATAAATAAATGACAAGATGAATGACAACATGGCAAGCCTTTTGATGAATATCCTCAATATTTAAAATAGCAGTACAAGCTGACATATGCCAATGCTTATTCATTTTACCCTACATCATTACTGTGTCAAGATGTGGTACATCAGTCAAAGGCAAAAAGATATATAAGACCACTTTGCAGGTGATCAGATTGATCTGATTGATTGGCATATACAGAATTGTTGACCAAGTTATGTCTGATGGGTAAGCATTTGTCTGATTGTCAGTTCTACTTTTCAGGAAATCAATGTGATTAAATCACTAACTGAACTGTAGTGAACACTTTGAGGAAAAGACGCAGCCAAAAAAAAAAGAAAAAGAAAAAGAAAAAGAAAAAAAAAGATGGCACACATCCTAGAAGGAGAGTGCTCAAAATAAAAACATGTCAGGTAAGAATTCTTGCCCTGTATCCAGGGAACTGCAAGCAGAAAATTGATAATAGTTTTGTAGTCCAACAAATACTATGATACCTGTTTCCTAAATATCATCCCTGTGTTTAGGAAAGGTTACAGCTAAGCAGATTTCTGGCTGTTGGTCAGGCAGACATTGAGGCCATGGAGTCTTTCCAGGGAATGGCAACAAAGCTGGTGAGGTGTCTGGAGCAGAATAGTTACGAGGAGTGGCTGACGTAACTGGGATTGAAGAAGAGGAGGCACGGGGGCGATCATATAACTCTCTAGAACTACCTGAAAGGAGCTTGTGGTGAGGGTCAGCATCTTCTCCTTTGGTAGGAGATGAGGGAATAGCCTCAAATTGTACCAGAGAGATTCATGTTGGGTGTAAGGAAAAAAATTATTCTCTTAAGAAGTGGTTAGGTGCTGGAATATGTTGCCCAGGGAGGTGATTGAATCACCATATCTGCAGGTTTTCAAGAAACATTAAGATGTTGTACTGAGGGACATGGTTTGGTGGGAAAATAGTGGTAGTAGGTGTGTGGAGAGCTGTAAAACCCATAGACACATTTTCATATATGCAATTTACACTCACCTAGTCATAAAATGTGCTAGGTAAGAATAACTAGATTACTGAAGATTCGTGATAAAACATTGGATATGGTGCATTAGACATGCAGCTCAGCTTTCCCTACTTAGGCTATATTTGGAATAAAAATATATATGTATCTTATTCTATTTGGAAGTAAACACAGGAGGAAATCTGGTCCAACATCTTGCTCAAAGTGGTAACTGTGTAATTATAATCACATTTAGATTGCTCATTATAAATTACAGGTCATTCAGTATCATTCCCAGGCATTTTTTCCTGAATTTTGTAGACGAGTTCTTTTAACAATTATCATGACAAAACCTGAAATAAGGTATTTATTCTTAGTTAAACATAGTTTAACTAGTATATAGAGAGAAATATGGACCCTGGAAAAGGAATACGCATCACTATCACTGAGAGCTGTCAGTTAGAGATAGTTACTGCTTTACACTTTCACTCCAAAGTTATGATACTTGAGAAAAAATAAAAATAAAAATAAAAATACATATGTATATTTTATATATCTGAGGACACTAGAAGCTGCATGGACACTATCTCAATAGATCCATATACCAAAATAAAGTCTCTGAAGTTTTCAGTTCTGAACAATACAGCCTGTAAAGTAGCTTTCACACACCAAATGCATACAGCTGTCCATGGATGTGCTGTGAGCCAAAAGGTCTTACATACTAGTCAGAAGGTTAATGAGCTCTGTGCCAGTTATGCTCACCAGAAGCCAATAAATCTGTCATCACAGTAAGTTGTGAATGAGAAGATAAAATAACCACTGGAAAGTATAATATCACCTTCCTGCCTCCTAAGAAATTCAGAAATGCTTCTATAATCAGAAATCAAAGTTTTAAAGGAGATTTTATTAAGAGATCGTCCATAGCTCCTGCCACAATACTACAGTATTTGTCAGAAAGATAAATGCTTTGTGCAAAAGCAATTATCAAGTCCTTGATTTTTACAGGAGTCATTTTAATCTGTGACAAACTTGAATCAAAAGAAGAGAATGCAACCCTGTCTTATCTGATCAGGAAGAAAAGTCATAAGAAAGGAAAGTGTTATTTTTCCTTGGTTTCAAAGACTGATTACTGTCAGTTAACATAGTTTCCCTTAAGTACTATGTTTGCTTGTTAATCAAAGCTTTGTCTTCTGCTATTTCTATGGATATGGATATGCTATTTCTATGGATTCTATGGATAGACTTTCTATCCAATAGATAGTTGGAATCAGTAGAAAATAGTGACTCCTCCTGGCTAACAGGAGAAGATTTAATTTTAGCAAGATAAATCTGGTACCACTCTGGTAGAGTGGTATCACTACTATTATCACCACTCTATTTATAAGCAACATGATTATGTTTTTTAAATAATTATTTATTAAATATATTGTTGATTAACTGATGTGTATCTTAATGCAAAGTACGGGATAAAGCACTCATTAAATCAGCTGACAAATGCTTCTTCATAACAATAATCTGAACAACAGAGATAACCAGCCATCAAATCAAACTTTATCTTGATTCTATTTTCATTTTTTGTTTTGAGTATCTTACTTTAAAAAGTAGATTTTATTTTCTGTCATATGGAATGAGACAACTATTACTGACTTTAAACACAGACCTGCACTATTGCTTAACTACTAACTTCATTTTGAAGTGCAGATTTCAACTGTCCCATTATTTCCCGTTTAGCTGATCTCCTGACCCATATTCCTTCCCAGTTTATAATCTTCTCCTAGTTCACTGAAGTTTATGAAATCTCTTTTCATTCCCCTGGACAGGGGATCAAAACTACTCTAATTTCTTCTTTTACTGTTTGGATTTTTTTTTAATTCTTGGGTTAATATTCCTTTCTCAGTAGCAATTTACAAGCTGCATATATAGAGAAGAAAACATGTATCTAAAAGAGCATGAACACTCTGTAAAGAAGCTCTTAATAAGTTTTGTCATAAAAGTAGGGAGGAGGTATCACCTTATTTTCAGGCTTTAGTCTCAAGTGCCACTTCAAGTGGTTGAGCACAAAGTTTCAACTTTCATAATCTCTCTCAATTTTCTGGAGAAAAACACATTCGGGATATCTGATTGATTGATTGATTGATTGATTGATTGATTTTTCCCCATGCAAATTGTGTGGAAAGTCATCTCTTGCACATTCAAACACATCTATTTCTGGAAATTCTTAGTAGTAGATGAATATGAAATTTGTTCACATCTAGGATCTCTGATGATTCAAAAACCTTGCTTCTTGTCTTCACTCTAGGCACCATAGAAAAGAGTTTGTCTTCTTCCCCTTTGCACCTTATTTTACATATTTGTTGACATCGATGAGATTGCTCCTGATCTTCCTCTTCTCCAGGCAGAATAGTCTCTGTGCTCAACCTTTCCTCATAGCAAAAGTACTCCAGACTCTTCACCATCTTGGCTGTCTTCTGTAAGACTATCTCTGGTATGACTGGATCTGTCTTGTAATGGTGGAATAAAACTGTACACAGTATTTCAGGTGCAACTGGAATAATGCTGAGTAGAGTGGAATGATCACTTCTTAAATCTATATAAATTTATTAGTGTTAATTTCTTTCAGTAGAATCCTTAAGGAAATTGAGCAGTCCCTTCCTCATTGTTCATTGGGCTTCCCTTTATATGTAGAAGAAATTGGACTCCATGATTATTGTCAGTCCCTTCTAACTGATTCTATGAATAACAGGTTAATAATTAAAAGAACAAATAAGTGAAAATAAATATATCTTATATAGAAAAGGGAGTACAAGCATTATCTTTGAGCTGTTCCTTATCATTGCCATTTTTGTTGTCAGTCTCTCCTCTGCTCTCTCTTTTAATTCAAGCTATTATAATTTTTTTTCATAAGAAAGAAGAGCAGAAATTTAACTAAAATGTTCTGTTTTGTTTGTTTCTTTTAAATAATCTCTGTAAATTACTCATTTTTTCCTTACTCACTGATTCTACTTTTCATTATTATATTTATCATAACTTCCAGAATGCAAAATTAAGAATAAATGTAGATTATCATAGAATCATAGAATCATAGAGTCACCAAGGTTGGAAAAGACCTAAAAGATCATCCAGTCCAACCGTTCACCTATTCTCAATAGCTCCCACTAAACCATGTCCCTCAACACAACATCCAGCATTATATCACACATGATGTCTTACATTTACATGAAACATCTTCCTCAAAATTTGGTAGATATGTGGTATTTATTTTCTTAATTAAACAAATCTCAGTATAAAGACAAAGGACAAAAAGTATTGAGAGATGAACAGGTTTTTCAGGGTAGTATATTGACTTATCAAACTATTTTGAAGCTAAACTATTTAAATGGCTTTATGAACATATTGGGCTAAATAGTCTTTAGAAAGATCATTTAAAAAGAGTAAATATTATAATTTAATTGAATTTCTACATTGAAATATATATATATATATATATCTAAATTCCCCGTTTAATTTTTTTAATTGCAGCTTTTCTTTGTTGCATTAATAATGAGCCTGTTCCTTGGGATTTATCCAAAGATAGGAATAACCACTGATATAAGTAATGGAAATGGGTCAATTCTTCCCCACAGATAGTGCTTGCACATTTCAAGTGGACTGTACATTCTTGTACCCAAAACATAAAGCAGTATCTTTTAGTACTTCTAACAGAAACGTGGCAGATTTTCTCTTCAACTTCTGTTAGTATAATATAAATTTGTTTCCTATAAGAATGCATGAATAGGTGTATTTATTATTGCATCTAACTTGTTCTCCAACCCCATTCTGATACCTCTATTTACCACTACTTTCTCTCTTCTTCTTGTATAATCAAACTAGACCACACGATAAGAAAGGAAATGTGCTTTAACTTCTCAGAAAGTTGAGGACAACAATATGGTCATTTGTCTGAACTGCAAAGAATTTTAGTAGATTCTCAGGAATGTGGAAACTACACATCCAAACTTTGACAGCTGTTTGAAAATATTTTGTGACCAAAAGGTAAACATTCCAAGAGCAAAAGATAATGTTTCATAGTAAGATTTTGCAATAACTCAATTCAAGAAGTCCAAAAACCCATCTCTATCCAACGTAAAATATGCATAAGTTGAACTTACATGTCAGTCTTTTCCTAAAATTTCTGAATCTGAATCTAAAATGTTTTCAATTTATTAAGTGCACTTTATTATTCTTAAAGTGAATTCTAAGTCACTGAATTGACATTTGCTATAATGTGTTCTCAAGAATTTTTATTCCATTTTCTTCTAAACAGATAGATACAGCATGCTGATATTTCCCAACATATTTTTGTTTTAATTCAGAAACATAGAGGAGAGTAATATGTCTTTTAAGGTTAACTTAGTTTCATGTAAACCTAAAATTATTTTCCTGTCTTGTGCCAGCATACAAAAAGCAGTAAAGGAAGGAAAAAAACAAAAAAAATATTTCTGCTGTAAATTTATCACTACTCATGAGAATTGAAGTCTGATTGAGAGTGATTATATGTGAGATCAGATTAGTAAAACTTCTGTTAAATATGGAAGTGAGCATGATGTCTTTGGTCACAGACTAGGGAAGTCAACATAAATCTTTTCACTACCTTCATCTGGCTTTGGAAAACCAATATGTTAACTACACCTTCATGTGATGTAAAGGGAAATCCTACCAAATAACTTCTTAGACATTCATTCGGACTGATCTATCCATTTGCAGAATATTTGGAGTAGCAGAGTCTCCTTTTCTATTTAGTGTTTTTTAAACACTATGTCCAGGTGGAGGCCGGTAACGAGCAGCGTCACCCAGGGCTCTGTGTTGGGACCGGTGCTCTTTAACATCTTTATCAGTGACATCGATGATGGAATCGAGTGCACCCACAGCAAGTATGCTGATGACACCAAGCTGAGTGGTGCAGTTGACACAGTGGAAGGAAGGGATGCCATTCAGAGGGACCTCAACAGGCTTGAAAGATGGGCCTGGGTGAACCTAATGAGGTTCAACACAGCAAAGTGCAAGGTTTTGCACTTGGGCCAGAGGAATCCCAGGCATCCATACAGACTGGAAAGAGCAGTCTTTGAGAGCAGCCCTGCAGAGAAAGACTTGGGGATCCTAATGGATGAAAAGCTTAACATGAGCCAGCAGTGTGCTCTTGCAGCTTGGAAAGCAAATGGTATGCTGCGCTCCATCAGCAGAGGGGTGGCCAGCAGGGACAGGGAGGTGATTGTCCTCCTCTGCTATGCTCTCATGAGGCCCCATCTGCAGTACTGTGTCCAGGTGTGGAGCCCCCAGTACAAGAAAGATGGAGAGCTGTTGGAGAGGGTCCAGAGGAGAGCCATAAAGATGATCAGGGGACTGGAGCACCTCCACTACAAAGACAGGCTGAGGGACCCGGGCTTATTCAGCTTGGAGAAAAGAAGGCTGTGGGGTGACCTCATTGCAGCCTTTCAGTACCTAAAGGGAGTCTACAAAGAGGCAGGGAATAAACTCTTTGAAAGGCTTGATAACTGCATGACAAGGGAAAATGGTTTTAAGCTGAGGGAGGGAAGATTGAGGTTGGATGTCAGGGGGAAATTCTTTACAGAGTGTGGTGAGGTGCTGGAACAGGTTACGCAGAAAGGCTGTGGATGCCCCATTCCTAGAAGTGTTCAAGGCCAGATTGGATAGAGCCGTAGGCAGCCTGGACTAATATTAAAAGGGGAGGCTGGTGGCCCTGTCTGTGTAAGGAAGGTTGGAGATTCATGATCCTTGAGGTCCTTTCCAACTTTGTCCATTCTGTGATTCTGTGATTCTGTGAAACACACTGTCATACTATCATTTAGAATACTCCTTTACAAGAATTATCTTTAGATTTTGTTTCCTTCTTGTCTTTATAGTCTGATATTCTCAAATGGGTAGTAAGATAGACACAGTGCATTTTCAAGTGTTTTGCAATTACTGAATTGATTTTGTAGAGAGCTGGGTTTAGAACAACCCTGCTCCATAAAATATTTACTGGAGTATATGGCAAAAGAAGGCAATGACAGTGCCTTCTAATGAAATGCAAAAGTTAGAGAACAATCGTTTTGCAGTAACAACACAATAGTATTTAAAAAAAAAAATAAAAATAAAAATTGGCTCACCCCTTCCAGTGACCAGTGACAGATCAAAAGGAGTGAGATATCTACCCAGAAGGGTGCTACAACCTTGGCTGCTTAAATGAGGGTGAAGAGGGGTGGGTAGGGGCTTCACTTTTTCTGGTCACTTGCATGGATTTCTTGCATGTGAGCAGTGTGGGTTAGCCACACCTTTTTACTTGATACTCAACCATTGGCCCAGGCTATGACCTGACAATTCCTTTGCACAGTCTTTAGTTAACTTTTATGCATTCTAAGAGACTTGACAGCAGTGATTTCTATCTCACAAAGGAATCATTTTAATCCTAATGTCTATATGTTTTGTAGCTGTAAACATGTGCTACTAAGTAAGATTTAGAACAGGTTTAATCATATTCATTCTAGAAACTTGCAAAGGCTAGATGTCTTGTGTTTCTCCTTTTTGGAGCCTTCCAAAAGCCTGTGTAGTCTCCCTGTTAAAGAGAACACAACCCATAACTCATTTGAGCTATGTTTTTGTTAAATAACTTTACGTGATGAAAAGAAACGTGGATATCCTTTCTTAATGCTATTCCTAGTTCAGCTTTTAAATGTCTCTTTCTGAACTTTGTTGTGCACTGAATTTTAACATCTGATAAGGGTGGCCATAAAGAGATATAGGAAGCAAATCAGGTTAATATATATGTTTTGCCAAATAGCTGGTATGTGCCAGGAAATTGAACCAATTATTACTTACATCCATTTATTTTTAATTTATTTTTAAAGAGAATTCTGCTTGGGGAATGGTGACTGAATTCTTAACATTGAAAGAAGATCAAAAATTGTTTTAAATGAAAATTTTTAAACAATTGTTTTGTGAGATTTCTTTAAATGCTGATATTAATAATCTATCTTGGAGAATTCAAGCAGTAAAAATATCTATTCAAACACAGATTATTTTGTAGGAAGCTGGTAGTTTCTTGTGGTGTATTTCTGTGCTATAACTTTGTTGAAAATTAGGGCTGTATAGACAGATAAAATCATGTATTTCTAATTTTTGGTATTCTGGACAGTTGTTGAAGTACTCATTTAATTCTTGATTAACTGCATATAGCTTCCTGCAAAGTTTGTTAAAGTCTGTGAAAGTGTAACAAGATCTCACTCATTCTAGTAATAGCATTGGTGAGCTGACAATGGACTTGATATGCAGTGGCACTAGTGATGCCAATTAAATTCATGCCAATTCCAGAGCTGTCACATTAAAACAGTGCTCCCTCCTTCCTGAACAATTGCACAGCATGTATTAAGATCAACTATCTTCTAATAATTAGTTCTCACAAGACTTACAGTAATTGTTATGTTAGTGAATTAAAAACATTAGCAGTTCCGCAGAAGCATTTATATGAAGTAACTAAGCAAGGATTAATTCTAAGAAAGCATTAGAAATGCACAGGGATGGTGAGAAAGCATCATAATATGACACAGCTTTGAAAATGTAAGAAGAAAATATAATTAAAGAAACATCTGACAATATTTACCTGATTAACCTGTATACATTTAGGCAGAGAGTAACCTGAACAAAAAGATCAATTAGTGAGAGTATAGGCACAAATAGGTGCATGACTGGGGTTTTCTTACCTCTCGCATAGTCAGCTCCCACATGCACCAGCTATTCACTCATACTACACCAGATGACTCCACTGCTTGTTTTCAGGAAAGTAATTTGTTAAACTCAATTACTGCAGTCAGACACTAGATAGTTTAAATTACATATCATCTGTCTCTTATGCAAAGTTCTCACTCCATTTGTCTCTTTGATTGTTTCAGATGCTACTTTGTCTTACATGAGACACCTTATAAAAGGCACCAGACAACATATAGCAAATTTCACAATTTCTAGGTCCGATTATGTGCACATTGGACTCCGACTTTGAGAGAAGAAAGGTGTTCTTGGGGTTACAACTCTGTTCTGTCACTTGGGAGACATATATTCACTTATATGACCTAATAATGGCTGCTTGTATAGTTGCCATTTGAGATTCTCCAAATTACCTGTATCTGTAACATCACTTCAATTCTTTTAGTTGAAAAATTGTGGTGAAAAAATGGGTCCCAACCACAAGTTTAACTAATTCAAATGAAACTGAGACTTACCCTCAGCAAGTTTGCTGATGACACCAAGCTGAGTGGTGCGGTTGATACGGTGGAAGGAAGGGATGCCATTCAGAGGGACCTCGACAGGCTGGAGGGCTGGGCTCGGGTGAACCTAATGAGGTTCAACACGGCAAAGTGCAGGGTTTTGCATTTGGGCTGGAAGAACCCCAGGCACCTGTACAGGCTGGGAGGAGTGGTCCTTGAGAGCAGCTCGGCAGAGAAGGACCTGGGGGTCCTGATGGACGAGAGACTTAACATGAGCCAGCAGTGCGCTCTGGCAGCTCGAAAGGCAAATGGGATCCTGGGCTCCATCAGGAGAGGGGTGGTCAGCAGGGACAGGGAGGTGATTGTCCCTCTCTACTCGGCTCTTGTGAGGCCCCACCTGGAGTACTGTGTCCAGGTGTGGAGCCCTCAGTACAAGAAAGACATTGAGATTTTGGAAAGGGTCCAGAGGAGGGCGACTAAGATGATCAGGGGGCTGGAGCACCTCCCCTATGAGGACAGGCTGAGGGAGTTGGGCTTGTTCAGCCTGGAGAAGAGAAGGCTGCGGGGTGACCTCATTGCAGCCTATCAATACCTGAAGGGAACCTACACCCAGGAGGGGAGTAAACTCTTCAAAAGGGCTGACAACAGCAGGACTAGGGGAAATGGTTTTAAGTTGAAGGAGGGAAGATTTAGGTTGGATGTTAGGGGGAAGTTCTTTACTAGGAGAGTGGTTAGGCCCTGGAACGGGCTGCCCAGGGAGGTTGTGGATGCCCCGTCCTTGGACGTGTTTAAGGCCAGGTTGGACGGGGTCCTGGGCAACCTGATCTGAATGTGTATGTTTGGTG
The DNA here is from genome assembly GCF_023343835.1 of Lagopus muta. NCBI lineage: Eukaryota > Metazoa > Chordata > Aves > Galliformes > Phasianidae > Lagopus > Lagopus muta. The sequence goes on along the minus strand of NC_064472.1, from coordinate 4,495,566 downwards.
GCCCTGCTAGGCAGGGGGGTTGGAACTACATGATCCTTGGGGTCCCTTCCAACCCGGGTGATTCTGTGATTCTGTGAGAATATCGAGAGTATTCTATGTGACTGCAAGCAAAGCAAAGATCTGCATCTTGTCACCTGCCTTCAACTCTACATTCATCTTGTCACCTATATTCTACATTTCTGGAAAACTTAGCTATTGTGTGTCTAAAAATATCTATTCTAGAAGTACATTTTATGATGGTTTTTCTTCCTTATGAGAAACTTTTAAGTATCATGCACTCCGTTAAGAAGCCTACAAAAACTTAAGATACTTACTACAGACCAAATTAATATTTTCTATATCCGTACATCATTTTGGCACCTGCAGAAGTTAAGTTGGAAGATAAGCTTTTTCCATTGGAAAAGATGGTTGTAGGAGGACAGCAATTGCTTACTATTCTCCTCATCGCAAAGAAAAAAAAAAAAAAAGTTGTAAATCTAACTTAATTAAAAATTAAACTTAATTGGAATATAACAGGAAGCTTTACCTCTTGATCAAGTTGAAGGCTACTGTATGGGCTAGCATCCATGTTAGTTTAAGGAACATTAGAGCTAAATTCATCATTCATCAGGAGATAAAATAAACAATCTTTTTAGACTAGAGACAGATAACATCTCAGCCAACCAGTCAACTAAGGCTGAAGGAAGAAACACAGGGCACTGACAAAGAGTCTAAACATTTTCAACAGAAAGAAGATCATTAGGCTTTTGACTATGTGATTTATTATAGTTGAAGAACTTTGAAATAAAACTGCTACTGTTGCTCAACAGGAGCATGTAACATTTTTAGTTCAATGCTCATCCTCCCAGCGATAACAGACTCCCAAAAAGAAGAATGAAATTCTGCGTAATGTTGCCACTTCTTCATCCTTTTAGGAAGGAAGACTGAACATTACCTCTTTTATTGTCACTGAAATTACAGATGGTTTTAAAAGAGGAAAAATATCTTCTCAACAATTGTAAATGGAGCAATCATATATATTTTACGTGAAAAAAACAAACTGATAAATTCTACAGTAATAGGAACTGATGATGAAAGCCATAACATATTATATTTGAGAATTATCCATATGAATTACAGCCTGCTCGACCAATATTTAAATTTTGGCTACTCCCACCTATTCTTTGATAACCAACAATGAAGTGTAGCCTAGCTGTTTGGCTAAAGTAATGGCAGGCAATCATTATCTCTAGGATTGTTCACCTTTTTCTGACAACTACAAAAGCAACTTACATTCCATTTTTAACATACATTTGTAACATACATTACATTTTTAGAACCTGAAATTAGCCAAGGTAAATCTTCACACTGGCATCTACATTTCTCCTTACATTTTCCTGGATTTCTGGAAAATGTCAGAGCTGCCAAAATGTTGAACACCTAGTTGGGTCAAGTTGGGGTTTGGACACGATGATCTCTGGAGGTCCCCTCCAACCCCTACAATTCTGTGATTCTGTGATTCTGTGAAGGTTACCAAGGTTTAAAACAAACTATTCTGTCTTACAGAGTTTCAATTTGGGTGGATTTTTCAGAGAATGGGAAGAATCAGATTTCTTCCCAAAACGTGGTCAAAGAAAAGCTGGCTGTGCTCCTCATCTGCTCAATAATTCAGCATTTGTAGCATGTAGTAATGTGCTGTTCCTTTTCTCTTTGAAGAGATATATACTAATTTCACTGTTTCCTTAGTTTACTAAATTATGTTATGGACAATTTTTCCTTGAATAGTTATGTCTAGTTGTGATATTGTTGCAAAACTTACATTCCTTTTTTATCACTTTTTTTTTTTTTTTTTTTTTTTTTTTTTTTCTTATTGAGATGATGTGTGCTGAAGAAATTGCTGGATAAATTTCAAAGAACTTTGAAGCACATCATGACCCTTTGTGGCTTAGGTATTTAGGAAAATGTGTCATTTAATAACTTTAAATCATTTTATTTTGAAGGTCAGAAATACTAAGGAGACAGCTAGTTTAATTTCAGGGATGGGAAACCAAAGATGTGAGATAGATTGACTTCTTCACAGATATATACAAAAGAATGGACAATTTGATTCCTGATTCTCATTTCCCTTCTTCAGGGAACAAAACATACAACAAAATAAGAAAATCAGATTAAAAGGCTGAGACTCTGTTGTTCAATGCATGTATTTACCAGTGCAATCAGTACCACCGTGGCACCATGTTCAGTGTCAGGAGATGAGGAAGTTCTCACTAGAAAGATCTTTAAATATATTTACATTTATTCATGTAATATTTTTGCAGTATCATTCTGATTTTCACTAGTTACCACAATAATAAATCACTGCTACACATCATGTGCATTGACTTTTAAATTTTAATTTAGGAGATCATACACATAATTAATCATACAGATGTTTAACTTTAAAAACTGAAAATTAGAATACAGCCGCAGACTTATGGTTGTCTGAGTACCATTAGTTTGCCCAAACATTTGGTGTCCTTTTGATGACCAAAAACTAACAAATATATGCATAGTTAAAAATAGGTTTTTTTCTGTGTTTTTTATTTTTATTTTTTAAGTGATATATCTGCAAGAGAGCAGAAGAAAGACAGTCTCAATCTGTAGTTTTAAGCACTAGTTTTATCTGCCTTTAATAGCTGACTTTGATGTTGACTACTGAGATCTGTAAGAATGTCCTTGCAAGTCTTTATTCAGGGTTGTCCATTTGGTACCTCACAATAGCTCCAAAAATCCTGAGAAGATCTAGATTTTACTAGGCTTTGGAAATACCATCAAGCCTGTGATGTTTCCAAGCAAAGTGAACAAAGTAAGAAACAACAGCTAGCTTTCAACAGCCAAATTACAAACATGAAGAAGAGAGAAGAGAAATAACAATAGCACTCACTGTCTCTGTGGTCTCCAGTAGCAACCCAACAAACAACCAGTAAAACATCACAGCGCCAGCATGTGATATCACAATGCCACAGACACAAACTACAAAGAAAAATCTACTTTCATTCCTTTTAGACTGCAAATCAGTGCACTGGGTCTGGCTGAGATTATTTTCTTCCTATCAGCCCTATAATGCTCTGGTTTGGGTCTGTGACTATAACAGTGTTGATAACATATCAATATTTTGACCACTGCTGAACTGTGCTTGCACTATGTCAATGCTTTTTCTTTTGTCCACTCTACCAATGTCTCAACAAGTAGTCTAGAAACTGGGGAATAATACAGCTGAGAAAACTGATGTAAGCTGTCCAGAGGATTAATCCATAGCACATGCTATGCTCAGAAATTATTTTTCAAGGAAAGGAAGAGTAATCAGGAACATTCATGTTATGATGTTGTCTTCCCAAGTAACTGTTATGTACCACTGAGACCTTGCTTTCCAGGAAGTAGCTAAACAAATCTCTGGTGATGGGAAATAGAGTGTAAATATATTATTTTTCTTTGCTTGAATGCAGTATTTGCTTCAGTTACTGAGCTGATACTATCTCAATCCACAAGTCCTTCTACCTTTCATTTTCTCCCTGACCTATGCAAGAGGAGTGAATGTGATGTTGGTTGGAGTCAATCCATTATTACTGTTTACCCAGAGATTTATGTTTTAAACTTTAGGGAACTATATATATGTATATATATATATACATACACGCACACACACATATATATACAAAACAAAAACAAAAACAAACAAAAAAAAACAACTGTAAAACAGTACATTTACCCTGTTGTAACATATTAAACCATAAATATGCTTTAGTATCTTTGTCTTTCAACGTGTTACAGATCATGTTATAAATTCTGTTGGAGACAAAGTTATTTCATATTTCTATAACCCTCAGAAATTATTTGAGTAACTTTTGCATTGTCCCCTGCTCTGCTCCATTCCTTTTAATTATATATTGTTTTAACCCTTTTAAGACAGATATTAGACTGGGTATAGTTTAGAAAAAAGGGTTCAAGGTAGCCTGTGATCATTTAAAAGAAACAGCTGGGAGTAAATATGGATTTCTTTCTTCAACTGCATGCAATTTTTCCTAGCTTTGCTCCCCTGTCTGCCTATTCCTATATGAGTGGCTTCATCATTAAGATGCATGCACTGTCTAAGATAATATGGGCTCCACATGCAGTACTGAAACAAATGAAATACTTTAAATTTTCCACGTCCTTCAAAAATTCTATCATATGCTTAAAGAAAAATCCTGCAACAACAGCAACAGATGGAAAAGAAATGAGGAAGTAATTAGAACTCAAAAGAAAGTGTATCTCTCACAAATTTCTTAATGATTAGTTCATGCGGTAAAACAGACAAGAAAAAATAATAGTATTTGTTTACTGCTCCATACTCAAACTGTGAGCCAAGCAAACCTTGGATTCCCTCAGGAACTCTGAAAATGTAAGCTGTTCTTCTGTCTACACTGATCACATCCTGCTATTTGTCATGGCTAAATTAACATCAGTTGTGAAGATTATAGAATCATAGAATCGTAGAACCATAGAATCATAGAACTGCTGAGGTTGGAAAAGACCTTAAAGATCATTGAGTCCAACCACAACCTAGCCATGCTACCCTAAGAACCCTCCGCTAGATCATGTCTCTGAGCACAATATCCAAACAGCTTTTAAACACACTCAGAGATGGTGACTCTTCCACCTCCCTGGAGAGTCCATTCCAGTGCTTAACAACTCTTTCTGTAAAGAAGTTTTTCCTGATGCCCAAACTAAACTTACCCTTTTGCAACTTGAAGCCATTTGTCCTTGTTCTGTCACCTGTCACCAGTGAGAAAAGACCAACTCCACTCTCACTGTGAGCACCATTCAGATATTGGAAGAGCAATACTGTCTCCCCTCAGCCTCCTCTTCCCCAGACTGAACAGCCCCAGTTCCTTCAGTCTCTCCTTGTAGGGCACATTCTCCATTCTCCCTTCACAAACCTTGTTGCCTTTCTTTGGACCTGCTCCAGCATCTCAATATCCTTGCTGTTCTGAGGTGCCTAAAACTGAACACAGTAGTTGAGGTGAGGCCTCACCAGGGCTGAGTACAGGAGCAGGATGACTTCCCTAGTCCTGCTCACCACTCCATTCCTGATCCAAGCCAGGATGCCTTTGGCCTTCTTGGCCACCTGGGCACAATGCTGGCTCATATTCAGCCGACTGCCTGTCAGTACACCAAGGTTCCTTTCCATCAGGCAGCTTTCCAGCCACTCCTTCCCAAGACTGTAGGATTGCCTGGGGTTGTTGGGACCAAAATGCAGGACCCAACACCTGGCCCTACTGAAACTCATACAGTTAATTTTGGCCCATCGATCCAGTCTATCCAGGTCCCTCTCTAGTGCCTTTCTCCCTTCTGGTAGGTCAGCACTCCATCCCAACTTGCTGTTGTCTGCAAACTTACTGAGGGTGCACTCAATCCCCTCATCAAGTTCATTGATAAAGATGTTAAATACAGCAACCCCAGTACTGAGCCCTGGGGGACATCACTGGTGACTAGCTGCCAGCTGGATTTAACTCCACTGACTACAGCTCTTTGTGCCTAACCACCCAGCCAGTGTTTCATCCAGCGGAGCCCATGTATGCTCATCCACACTATGGGCAGCCAGCTTTTCTATGAGGATGCTGTGGGGGACAGTGTCAAAGGTTTTACTGAAGTCCAGGTAGATCACACTGACAGCCTTACCTTCATCCACTAAGTGGGTCACCTTGTCATAAAATGAAATCAGGTTTGTCAAAACAGGATCTACCCATGCTGATTTGGCCTGATCCCTTGGTTGACTTTTAATTCCATGAATCCATGGTGGTTCCTGAGATTATATATTCTACAACCTTCCCTGGCACTGAGGTGAGGTCTGTAGCTAATTCTCTCATGAATTCAGTTGCCAAGATTCTCCCATGAATTTCAATCCTGCAAAGTACTCACTGCCTACAGTTTTTCTTAATATCATTTAAAACACTCAGAATTGAGAAAGAGATATGGAAGCTGTGGTAAGCCTGAGCACCAATGAAGTTTGAGGCAAGGGACTCTCTGAATATTTTGACTTTTTCCTGTCTGTTTAAGCCAGTTCTCCCTTCTCCCTTTATCAGGGGAGCAACATTGTTTTTCTCCTGTCTCTTCTGACCAATGCATCTAAAGAAATCCTTCTTGCTATTTTCCATATCCATTGCCAAGTTCATTTTCATATGAACCTTGGCTTTCCTAATTCTTTCTGTGCATGTCCAGGCAGTAACCCTGTATTCTTCCTGGGCCATCCTTCCCTGCTTTCTCTGCCACCACTTTTCCTTATATCCCTCAGTTTGACCAGGAGGTCTTTGTTCAGCCACCTCTGTTCCTGCCTGTTCTCTGCCTGTTCTTTGTTCCTCCCTCCTCTGTTTGATTTCTGATGATGGGGGTTCTTGTGCTCTCAGAAAATTATCCTTGAAGAGCTCCCAGTTCACTTACATTCCTGTGTCCCTCAGGATAATTTCCCAGGGTAATGTCATCCAACATTTCCTTTAATAGTTGGACATTTACTCCCCTGAATTTCAAGCTCCTGTTTTGTTTTGTTTTTTTCTTTTTTCCAAGGCTACATTCCATGAGGAATGCAAAGTCAACCAGGACAGCATTGCTGCATCCCACACTGCCTCCAGACTCTTTAAAGATTTTCCCCTGGATTGATGTGTCAGGGACATAAAGGCCCCTGATTGAAGAATGATCCTGGAGTGGAACAAAGTATTCTGACAGTTTTAAGAGAAGTGGATTTGTGGCTACAGCCATTAATCTTGTTTTATGGGGAGCTGACCTTGCTAGTTTGTCTTCATTTTGCAAGAACTTGTTTTGCAAACAGGTGTTCCACTTGGGCTCTGTATTACACGTTGGCTATGTGGTTGCAGTAGGCATGGGGAAAAATATCCCTGCAGAACCTGGAGAGAACAAAAGCAGGAGGGAGACTGTAGTGGGTTAGGAGAGGAAAAGCTCACTTTGAAGCAGGGTACACCCTGATGACATTACATATCAAATCCACCACTGGCATGTTTGTTCTCTTTCTACTTGCAGCTCATTGTATTGTTTTCCTAGCAGTTGTCAGAGTGGTTGAAATCTCCCATCTGGATGAGTCTGTGAGCACAACGACTCTTGCGGCTGAAGAAAGTAGACCTCAACAGGTCAGGTAGTCTGTAGTAGACCCTGACCACTAGATATAATTTATTGGATGGGCCCCTGATTTTAATCCACAATCTCTCAATCCAGTCATTGCTAATACTCAGAGGCAACTCTCTGGAGTCTATCCACTTCTTAACAGGGAGTTCAACTCCCCCACCCTTCCTACCTTACCTATCCCTTCTAAAAATCTTACACCATAAAATGAAGACATAACCCTAACAGCTTGTCAAGATACCAAGATGCCATCTTGTCAAAATGTCAAGATGCTAGAAGCTACAATCTTTTAGCATCTTGATATTTTTCCCAGATCGGGAAAAAAACAGAACGCAATTTCCCTGTTCTGATAGAAACATATATTTACTACCACTCTGATTCACTACTATATTTGACATTTTGGAATGTGGATGGTTCTAATTCACAAATAGCAAAGAATCTTAGAAATACCAGGTCTGTCACTGATTTCACTAGGTGTTGAGTTTTGCTAGGGTTGAAGACCACAATTGCATTCAGTTCTGGATCATCTTAAGAATAACATAAAGCAGAGTATTATTTTCCTTAGCAACTAATAAATTGTTGTTAATCTTTGATTTACATAGCATTGTCAATGGCTGAGTTGAGATGACACGTCACAGAAATAAATAGGAAGAACAAAGCCGTACCAGGCACATTTGTGCTACTATGTCTCCAGTATCCAATTACAGAAACCGAGTCCATGAAAAACATGAGTCACAGAGGTAAAAGAAAAGATCACTGACGTGATCCCTGTTTATTCTTTGTCCCCATATAGAAAAAATAGAACATATTGAGGAATAACCACAGGCCAGTAGCATCTAGCAGAATCACAAGGAAAAGAGAGTCTGAAACACATATTCTGTAATAGGAATGACTATGCTTTCCTTCAATCCCTTCACTCCATTACCACTACTTTTATGCAAAATTATCCAGTATTCTGTCTCTCCCATCTTCTTTCTATACCTCTGTGCTGTGTTTTTTTCTTAATTTCTTGTTCTTTACTCTTAAAGTTCACCTGTGTTTTATTTCTTCTTCCTGTTAATGAGTTCTTTTTTAGCTTCTGTTTTTCTTTATTTCTAAATGTTTTTCTACACTTAAATATCACAGCCAATTGACATTTTCATAAAATCATAGAATCGTTTGAGTTAGAAGGGACCTTTAAAGATCATCTAGTCCAATTTCTCTGCTACGAACGGGGATAACTATAGCTAGATCATGTTGAACAGAGCTTGGCCTAGCCTGACCTTGAATGTCTCCTGGGATGGAAAAACCACTACACATCTGGGCATACTGTTCCAGTGCTTCACTAACTCTACAGTGAAAACTTTTTCATATCATATCTAAATGTCTTCTCTTTTAGTTTGAAAACATTTCCCTTTGTCTTATCACAACAGACTCTGTGAAAGTGTCTATCCCCTTCTTTCTTATAGCCCCTCTTCAAAATTTGATAGCCTGCCCTCAGGTCTCCCCAGAGCCTTCTCTTAGCCTTCTCTTTTAAAGGAAGTGTTCCATCTCTTGGATTACTTTTGTGGCTCTCCTCTGAATGTTCTCCAACAGGTCCACATCTCCCTTGTACCTAGAACTCCACACCTGGACACAGTACTCCATGTGAGATCTCACCAGAAGAGTATAGAGAGGTAGGATCACCCCTCTGGCCTCACTCTGCTGGCTTCAAGTTTTAGGATCATAGAATTTATCAGTAAATTTTGAATCATAGAATCACAAGGTTGGAAACGACCTGAAAAATCATCTAGTCTAACCATCTTCTCATTACCTCTGCCACCACAAGCACTAAACCATATCATGCAGCTCCTCATCCCGACACCTCTTGAACACCGCCAGGGATGGCGACTCCACTACCTCCCTGTGGAACCATTCCAGTATTTGAACATTCTCTCAGAGAAAAAGTTTTTCCTCAGGTCTAACCTAAACCTTCTCTGGTATAACTTGCAGCCATTTCCCTGGGTTCTATTTGTTGCCTGGGAGAAGAGGCCAAACCCCTCTTCACCACAACCTCCTTTCAGGAAGTCGTAGAGTGCAATGAGGTCTCCCCTGAGCCTCCTCTTCTCCAGACTAAACAATCGCAGCTCCCTCAGCCACTCCTCGTAAGACTTGTGCTCCAGACCCCTCACCAGTTTCACTGGTCCTCTATGGACACCTTGCTGGGCCTCAACATCTTTCCTGCAATGAGGGGCCCAAAACTGAACACAATACTCGAGGTGCAGCCTCACCAGTGCTGAGGGGGATGATCACCTCCCTACTCCTGCTGGCCACACTATGTCTAATGCAGGCCAGGAAGCAGCTGGCCCTCTTGGCTGCCTGGGCACACTGTCGGCTCATGTTCAGCCAAGCTTCAACCAACACCCCCAGGTCCCTTTCCTCTCCATAATCATCCAGCCACTCATCCTCAAGCCTATAGCGCTGCATGGGGTTGTTGTGCCCAAAGTGCTGATCCCAGCACATGGCCTTGTTGAACATCATCCCATTCACCTCAGCCCAGCAATCCAGCTTGTCTAAATCCCTCTGCAGGGCCTCCCTACCCTCAGGCAGATCTACACCACCTCCCAGCTTGGTGTCATCTGCAAAATTAGTGAGGGTGCACTCAGTCCCCTCATCTAGGTCATCAATAAAGATATTAAACAAGATGGGCCCCAGTACCGACCCCTGGGGGACACCACTTGAAACTGGTCGCCAGCTGAACTTAACTCCATTCATCACTACCTGCTGAGCACGGCCCTCTAGCTAGTTCCTTACCAAAGAAGTGTATACCTGTCCAGGCCACAGGCAGCCAGTTTCACCAGAAGAAGCCTGTGAGAGATTCTGTCAAAGGCTTTGCTGAAGTCTACATAGATTACATCAACAGCCCTTCCCTCATCTACCAGACTGGTCACCCAGTCATAGAAGGAGATGAGGTTGGTCAAGCACAACCTGCCTTTCACAAAAAAGTGCTGGCTGGGCCTGATCCCCTGGACACCACGCACGTGCCATGCTATCTCATCCAAGATTATTTGCTCCATTACTTTCCCTGGTACAGAGGTCAGGCTAACACGTCTATAGTTCCTCTCCTTACTGTCCTTCTTGAAGATGGGTGTCACATCAGCAAGCCTCCAATCCTCTAGGACCTCACCAGTTAACCAGGAACACCCATAGATGGCCAAGAGCAGCTCAGCAATCACACCTGACAGCTCCCTCAGCACTCGAGGGTGTACATCCAGTGCACATCCAGTCCCATGGACCTGTGACAGTCCAGAGGGAGGAGAAGCTCTCTGATTGTCTCCACCTAAATTGCTGGGGGCATATTCTGAGTAGAATCTCAAACTTCCAGATCATGGTGTAGAACGCCCAGAAGATAACTGATCTGGCTATTAAAGGCAGATGTAAAGAAGGCATTGAGAACCTCAGCCTTCTCCTTGTCCTCCATGGCCACATTCCCTGCTGCATCAAGTATAGGATGAAAATTCTCCTTGGTTCTTCTTTTGCCGTTGATATATTTATAAAAGGATTTGTTATTGTCTTTTACTGCAGAGGCCAACCTGAGTTCAAGTTGGGCTTTTGCCTTCCTAACTTCCTCCCTGCATACCTTAGCTACTTCCTTGAAATCTCCCCAAGTAGCCTGTCCCTTCTTCCAGAGGACGTAGACTCTCTTTTTCTCCCTGAGTCTCAACAGTAATTCCTGGCTCTTCCACACTGGTTGTCTTCCCCTATGGCTCGCCTTACAGCACTCAGGACAGCCTGTTCTTGCGTCTTTAAGATTTCCATCTTGAGGAGCATCCTAGCGTCCTGGACCTCTTTACCCTTGGGAAGCGACTCCCGAGGGACCCGTGCTACAAGCTTCCTGAACAGATCAAAGTCCACCCTCTGGAAGTTCAAGAAGGTAGTTTTGCTGGCCACTCTTTGGACATCTCCAAAAATGGAGAATTCTACAATTCTGTGGTCACTCTGCCCAGGATTGTCCCCAGCCTTCACTTCTCCCACCAGTCCTTCTCTGTTGGCAAAGACCAGGTCCAGCAGGGCACCACCCCTGCTAGGTTCTCCTACCTGTTGTATAAGGAAGCTATCTTCCACACACTCTAGAAACCTCCTGGACTGCTTCCTCTGTGCTGTGTTATATTTCCAGTATATATCAGGGAAGTTGAAGTCTCCCATGAGAACAAGTGCTGGCGATCACATGACTTCCACGAGCTGCTCATAGAATGCCTCATCCAATTCTTCATCCTGATTAGGCGGTCTATAACAGACTCCACCAAGATGTTGCCCCTGCAGGCCTTCCCCCTGATCCTTATCCATAGACACTCCACTCTGTCATTCCCACCCCCAAGCTCTTCAACCTCAAAACAGTCTTTAATATAAAGGGCCACACCACCACTTCTTTCCTCGTCTATCCCTTCTGAAGAGCTTGTAGCCATCTATCTCAGCACTCCAGTCATTGGAGTGGTTCCACCACTCCCCCCCATGTTTTGGTAACAAGGTGATAATTAGCCTGTTCAATCACTGATCAATCACCCACAATCACTTACAACTGTTCCTGCTTGTTGCTCATGCTGCATGCATTGGTATAGATGCACTTCAGTTGAGTCAACTGCCTCACCCCCAGCTTAAGCGTCATTCCCCTAGGCTCATCTCTTGTGAGGCCTGTTTTGTCCTCTTCCCCCTTCATAGCTAGTTTAAAGCTCTTTCAGTAAGCTCTTGTGTTAGGATTCGTTGCTCCCTTTGAGATAGATGCAGCTGGGGGCATGCTTTCTGGGCTGTGAGAACATGGTGCTGTCTTATGTCCAGCTTGTCGTCCACCAGCACTTTCAAGTACTTTTTGGCAGGCTGTGCTCTGTCCTTTCATCCCCCACCTCATGTTGATAGTGGGAATTACAACTAGTTGCAAGGGCTTGCAAGAGCTTGCTCTGGATTTGTTGAACCTCGTTATGTTCTGCTGGCCAACAGATAAAGTCTGTCTAGGTCTCTGAATGACATCCCTCAGGCATTTCAATCACATGACACATCTTGGTGTCAATCACAAACTTTCTGAGGGTGCACATGATCCCACTATCAATGCAATTGATAATGGTATTAAATAGCCCCACTCACAGTACTGACCTCTGGGGTAAATCACTCATCCTTGTTCTCTGTTCAGACACTGAGACATTGACCACTACTGTCTAGGTACACTTTTGAGTGTGTTCTCAGAAAAAAAAAAATGGAAGCTATGTGATTTGCAGCCTCCTGTAATGTCAGACATTTAATAACTTTTAAGAACTAAGGTCAATTCACATTGAGAAAAAATTCAAAAATGGTATTTTGTCTTCAACTATCGTAAATACAGATCAGTACTATTTGACAGATTATGATGCAAAATCATTGCTATAATTTACATCAGAAAATCCACTGAAAGTGTTGTAAATGAAAGAAAAGTATAAGACATTGCACTTCAACACATCGCAAGAGATACCTGGATTATTGTGATACTGTTATTTTTTCTCCCCTAGTCCCAGCAGAGACGTAAAGTGTCTCTAGCATGTATTTGCAAAAATAAATAGATATTATAAAGCCCAGAAAATACACTTCTGCCTCAAAAAACTAAGTCTAGATCATCTATCATTTTATGAAGAACTCAGACTAATTGTGTGTGATGAACAAAAAAGTATGTATAACATCAGTAACAAGAGTATCCACAGTATAGAAAATCCAAAATGATTATTTTTTTTTATTTAAATTGAAAAAAAAAAAGCTGAGTCATTTCTATTTAAGAAAGTTAAAAAAAAAATCTAAAGAAAAGCAGAAATTTAGAGTTTATCTTATGTTTTTTTTGCAATTTCAAAAATAAAGCCCTACTGGTTTGAAAGCAACAGAAATCAAGAGAAGGCTGACCAGCAGGTAGAGGGAGGTGATTCTGCCCCTCTAGCCAGCTATTGTATATATTCACAAAATAAATTTTAAATAAATAATATTCACAAAATAAATATATTCACAAAATAAAAAATATGGTTGCCAAGAAAGAAGTTAAACAACAGCTCTTCTCATAGCTGTAGTCAGTGTACACTAATGAACAATGTACATCAGTCTCTCAGTTGACTGATTAAAGATTCTGTTTTTCCAAACATTATGAAACTCACTTTTAAAACTTAAAAACATATTTTAAATTTTGAATTTGGTCTCTTCAAAAATATGTGGATTGCTCCAAAAATAATGTCTCCTATTTTTTTTCCATGGAAACTGCAACAGATGCAAAGAGCATAATGACAACATTTGATAGGGCAAATGCTCAGCTACAAATCACTATTTTTCAGCACTGTCATTGCCATTAGCCATACATTTTACATTTCCTGGCATGATGGCTGCTGATGCATGCAGCCTGTCCCCGAGGGGTAAGAGGATCTTAGCTGAAGAATTAGCGGGACTCATTGACAGGTCTTTAAACTAGGAATGAAGGGGGAAGGGGACAAAATAAGGGCTACTGGAGTTGAACGGGTCATTCGAGGTCTTATACCAAACTCAATGGACAATGACGGCAGAGTGCATAGGGAAGGACTAGGGCAGGGGGATGCTGGGGATGCTGCTGTTCTAGGGGATCCTAGATCCCTTATAAAGGTGGCGAGACGGATAGCCCGGCTGAAGTGCCTTTATACCAACGCACTCAGCCTGAGTAACAAACAGGAGGAACTGGAAACTGTGATGCACTCGGGAAGTTATGACCTTGTTGCTATCACAGAAACATGGTGGGATGACTCCCACAATTGGGATACTGCCATCGACGGCTATAGACTCTTTAGGAGAGATAGGCGAGGTAGGAGGGGTGGGGGAGTTGCTCTCTATGTCAGAGATTGGATAAACTGTGAGGAGCTCCCTACGAGAAGCAGTCAGGAACAGGTTGAGAGCCTGTGGGTTAGGATTAGAGATGGGACAAATATAGGTCAGCTGGTGTTAGGGGTATACTACAGACCACCTGATCAAGGGGAGGCTGTTGATGAGGCTTTCTTGCTCCAGATGCGTGAGATGTCTGGCTCACGGGCTCTTGTCCTGGTGGGGGACTTCAACCATCCGGACATCTGCTGGGAAAACCACACGGCGAGCTGCAAGAGCTCCAGAAGGCTCTTGGAATCCATTGATGATAGCTTTCTGGTTCAGGTATTGGACAGACCGACCAGAGGCGAAGCGTTGCTGGACCTGCTGCTCGCCAACGCCGAGGAGATCATCAAAGGCGTCAAGGTTGGAGGCTGCCTGGGCTCCAGCGACCACGCCCTGGTTGAGTTTGTGATCTCAAGCAATGTGGGCCTGGCAAAGAGCAGGACCAGGACACTGAACTTCAGAAGAGCAGACTTCAAGCTACTCAATGGATTGCTGGCCAAGATCCCCTGGCGCGCTGCCCTCAAAGACAAGGATGTTGAGGAGAGCTGGCGGCTCTTCAAAGATGCCCTCCTGGAAGCACAAGAGGTCTCCATTCCTCTGAATAAGAAAGTGGGCAGGTGAGGTAGGAAACCGGCATGGCTCAGCAAGGACCTGCTGAGAGAACTGAGGGCGAAGAAAGGGGTGTACAAGCTCTGGAAACAAGGCTGTGTCACCTGGGAAGAGTACAGGAATGCCGTCCGGACTTGCAGACGTGGGATCAGGGAAGCCAAGGCGCAGGCAGAACTGAACTTGGCAAGGGACGTGAAAAACAATAAGAAAACCTTCTACAGGTACATTGCCCAGAAGAGACAGGCCAAAACGGGCGTACCTACTTTGGTAAATTTAAAAGGAGAACTGGCTTCAACAGATGAAGAGAAAGCCGAGGTGCTGAATAAGTTCTTCACCTCGGTCTTCACTGGTGGCCAGGATTCTAGTCTTTTTCATGTCCCTGAACCCTGCATCCCCAAACCTCTATGTGGGGACCAAGGAGGTAAATCCCTCCCCACTGTAAGGGCAGAGCAAGTCCGAGAGTGCCTCCTTAGACTGAATGAATACAAGTCTATGGGGCCGGATGGCGTGCATCCCAGGGTCCTGAAGGAGCTGGCCGAGGTGGTTGCCGAGCCGCTCTCCATCATATTTGAGAAGTCGTGGCTGTCAGGTGAGGTCCCGGACGACTGGAGGAAGGGTCACGTCACTCCCATATACAAGAAGGGGAGTAGGGAGGACCCGGGGAACTACAGGCCGGTGAGTCTCACCTCTGTGCCTGGGAAGATCATGGAACAGATCGTCCTGGACAACATGCTCGATCACATAAAGAATGAGCATGTGATCCGAGACAGCCAGCACGGCTTCACCAAAGGAAGGTCATGCCTAACTAATCTTGTGGCCTTCTATGATGGAGTGACGGCATTGGTGGACGAAGGGAAGGCGACCGATGTCATTTACCTGGACCTGAGCAAGGCCTTTGACATGGTCCCCCACCACATCCTCATCTCCAAATTGGAGGGAAGTGGATTTGATGGGTGGACGACCCTATGGATAAGCAATTGGTTGAAAGGCCGCAGACAGAGGGTGGTGGTCAATGGCTCTATGTCCAGGTGGAGGCCGGTAACAAGTGGTGTCCCCCAAGGGTCTGTCTTGGGACCGGTGCTCTTTAACATCTTTATTAATGACATCGATGAGGGAATTGAGTGCACCCTCAGCAAGTTTGCTGACGACACCAAGCTGAGTGGTGCAGTTGATACGGTGGAAGGAAGGGATGCCATTCAGAGGGACCTCGACAGGCTGGAGGGCTGGGCTCGGGTGAACCTAATGAGGTTCAACACGGCAAAGTGCAGGGTTTTGCATTTGGGCCGGAAGAACCCCAGGCACCTGTACAGGCTGGGAGGAGTGGTCCTTGAGAGCAGCTCGGCAGAGAAGGACCTGGGGGTCCTGATGGACAAGAGACTGAATATGAGCCAGCAGTGCGCTCTTGCAGCTCGAAAGGCAAATGGGATCCTGGGCTCCATCAGGAGAGGGGTGGTCAGCAGGGACAGGGAGGTGATTGTCCCTCTCTACTCGGCTCTTGTGAGGCCCCACCTGGAGTACTGTGTCCAGGTGTGGAGCCCTCAGTACAAGAAAGACATTGAGATTTTGGAAAGGGTCCAGAGGAGGGCGACTAAGATGATCAAGGGGCTGGAGCACCTCCCCTATGAGGACAGGCTGAGGGAGTTGGGCTTGTTCAGCCTGGAGAAGAGAAGGCTGCGGGGTGACCTCATTGCAGCCTATCAATACCTGAAGGGAACCTACACCCAGGAGGGGAGTAAACTCTTCAAAAGGGCTGACAACAGCAGGACTAGGGGAAATGGTTTTAAGTTGAAGGAGGGAAGATTTAGGTTGGATGTTAGGGGGAAGTTCTTTACTAGGAGAGTGGTTAGGCCCTGGAACGGGCTGCCCAGGGAGGTTGTGGATGCCCCGTCCTTGGACGTGTTTAAGGCCAGGTTGGACGGGGTCCTGGGCAACCTGATCTGAATGTGTATGTTTGGTGGCCCTGCTAGGCAGGGGGGTTGGAACTACATGATCCTTGGGGTCCCTTCCAACCCGGGTGATTCTGTGATTCTGTGATTCTGTGATTTTTGTCAGCAAAAATAAAGATCCACTTAATGCCAGTAGAAATGACCCACTGTCACCGTCACTACTAGTGAAACACATCCCACACTGACTCACAGCACACATCCCACTGGTTGGTCTCCATAAATGTTCAGCAAACATCAACAAATGTTAATGGATGCAATTTTCTCTGCATAGAGGAATTCAGTTCCACACCTTTGCTTCGCACACACTCCATGCCAGACACTGTTATGTCAGACTGCCCCTCTGCCGCCATCTGTCACACATCAACAATGCAAGAACACTTGTTGAGAAGGTTCAACGTCTTCTGTTATACCACCAACATTTTATGTGATCTTTTTTCAGGATATTCATCGTAGTGCTTGAAACCAAGTAATTTCAACCACTGTCTCCACAGGAATCTATTTACTGGATAGGCATTTTTCTGGCAAATGACTGTAGCTCACTACAAGGTGTCTTCTCACTCTCTGTGAATCTGAGACACTGCACTACACTAATCTCCAATACGAGTCAGTGGAGCTGTGTTAGACTGCTTCCAGCTTCTACTTGTTTTTCCTCATGCTGAAAACAAACAAACGAACAAATAAATAAAAAGTCTTGAAGGAAGCTAATTATAGTTAATTAACAAATTAAAATTGAAAAATGATTAACAGAGGTATGGAAATAAGTAAAATGGAATGGACCAAAAAAGAGAGGAATCAGTAAGAAAAGGAAAATAAATTTATTTCCTAATCATGCTTTCAAAACTGGCCCTAATTTGGGGCCATCCATTTGTCATCCAAATTCTAGCAGATAACGTGCTGAAAATATTGCAGATGGTTCAGTGCAGCAGGAGGGGTGGTTTGGATGGGAAACAGTTCCTATGGCTGCCTCAGCAGATTGCTTTCAGCGAAGATATTGACAGTGCCCAGTCACTGTCATGAAATAGTGCTTGTTCCTTTATTTCTGTCAGGGCCTTTCAAATGGCTGATCTATGTGTGATTGAAATCAGGAGGATCTGTGAGAGTTCAATTCTTATTGTTGCCAAACAGCCCCAGAGTTTTCCTGTCTCTGTAATGACAAGCATTATGATTGAGAAAAGCAAAGCAGGGCACATCTCGATGAAATTTTCAGTGTGTAAGTAAAATTATCTTTCAATAATTCACACTGTAAGAAGATGATAAATTAAAGTATTATTTTGCAAACTTTAATCTCTTCAAAACATTGTTCATTTAAAAGAGGTCTGGATGGAGGTGCTCAGTGAATGAATCAGTTCTACTGACAGAACAGAGAGTAGGTATTTGAAAGAAGTAAACTAACAAATCTTTTTATGTTCTATGTATACTACTGCCCAACAGATACATCAGGTAACTGTTATTAATTGGTTTGCCACCTCAGCATGCTTCCTGATACGCAGAAACCCTCATAACCTAGAGGATGAACTTTAGCCATGTGTGAAGGAGTGTTAATGAATTTTTTCTAACACAACAAACTTTTCCAATTTTGCTTTTAAGCATTTATTTAAGGAGATATATTGTTTTTACTGAAGAAAGGAAGTGAAAGGAAGATCTCATACATCTTTAATTACATATTTTAATGCTAATTTTACCATTTAACTCATTACCTCTACATTAAGAAATTCTAGTCCTCTTCTTTCTCAATTTTCAGAAAATGTTATATAGATATAGATATAGATACAGATCACAGAAACATACAGAATTACAGAATCATAGAGTTGTAGGGG
The DNA here is from genome assembly GCF_023343835.1 of Lagopus muta. Classification (NCBI taxonomy): domain Eukaryota; kingdom Metazoa; phylum Chordata; class Aves; order Galliformes; family Phasianidae; genus Lagopus; species Lagopus muta. The sequence continues at coordinate 4,477,208 of NC_064472.1, read as the reverse complement.
TTGGAAGGGACCTCTTGAGATCATCTAGTCCAACCCCCAATAAAGCAGGGTCCCTGCAGTAGGTTGCACCAGCAAGTGTCCAGGTTGGTCTTGAATATTTTCAGAGCAAGAGATTTCACAACTTCTCTGGGCAGTCTTTCCTGTTCTGTCACCCACAAAGCAAACAAGTTCTAGGTCATGTTCATATGGAACTTTCTGTGTAACCATTTGTGCCCATTGTTCCCTCTCCTGTTGCTGGCAACACCAAAATGAGCCTGGATCCCTTCTCTTGACCCCTGTCATTTTTATGTTTTTTTTATGAGCACTGCCGCTAAGCTTGCTTAAGGTGAGGTGGTCAGCTCCGCGTTTAAAGACTGCCTCCTCCAAGAAAGAAAGGAGAGTGGTAGTTGTAGGTGACTCTCTTCTGAGAGGAACAGAGGGTCCAATATGTCGGCCTGACCCTACCCGTAGGGAGGTGTGCTGCCTTCCTGCAGCCCGGGTCAGGAATATTTCTAGAAAACTCCCCAGCCTTATCCGCCCCTCTGATTATTACCCTCTATTGATAGTTCAGGCCGGCAGTGATGAGATCCCTGTTAGAAGCCTGAGGATTATAAAAAATGATTTTAGGAGGCTGGGGAAGTTAGTTGGTGGAGAGGGCATACAAGTAGTGTTTGCCAGCATTCCCTTGGTGGCAGGGATGAACGCTGAGATGACCAGGAAAAGCCATCTTATAAATGCATGGCTGAGAGGCTGGTGCAAGCGTAAAAATTTTGGATTCTTTGATCATGGGGTGGTCTACTCGGCATCTGGCCTGAGGTCTACTGATGGGAATTGCTTGTCTCCAAAAGGGAGACGGATACTTGCCCAGGAGCTGGCGGGACTTGTAGAGAGGGCTTTAAACTAGATAGGAAGGGGGAGGGGGATAAAGCCAGGCCTGCTAGAGAGCAGCCTGGGGAAGTGGTAGTGGGATTAGGTGAGAGGCGAGGGGCTCAGCTGAGGTGCGTCTACACTAATGCACGCAGCATGGGCAACAAACAAGAAGAGTTGGAAGCCATTGTGCAGCAGGCAAACTATGACCTAGTTGCCATAACGGAAACGTGGTGGGATTGCTCCCACGATTGGAGTGCTGCAATGGATGGCTATAAACTCTTCAGGAAAGATAGGAAAGGAAGGCGGGGTGGAGGTGTAGCTCTCTATGTTAGGGAATGCTTTTACGCTACTGAGATTATGACTGGGGACGATAACGTTGAATCCCTATGGGTAAAGATCAGAGGAAGGGCTGACAAGACAGGCACCCTGGTGGGCGTCTGTTATAGACCCCCAAATCAAGATGAAGAAACAGACAAGGTATTCTATAAGCAGCTGGCACAAGCTGCACAGTCGCCTGCCCTTGTCCTCATGGGGGACTTTAACTTCCCTGACGTATGCTGGGAGTACAGCACAGCACAGAGGAAGCAGTCTAGGAGGTTTCTGGAATGCGTAGAGGACAACTTCCTGATACAGCTGGTCGAAGAGACCACTAGAGGAACTGCCCCACTAGACCTGCTGTTCACAAACAGGGAAGGTTTGGTGGGAGATGTGGAGGTTGGAGGCTGTCTTGGACAGAGTGATCATGAAATGATAGACTTCGTGATTCACGGTGGAGCCTGGAGGGGGAATAGTAATACTGCTACCTTGGACTTCAGGAGGGCGGACTTTGAGTTGTTCAGGGGACTAATAGGGGGAGTCCCCTGGCATTCAGTCCTAGCGAGCAAAGGGGTCCAAGAGAGCTGGTTGCTCTTCAAGAAGGAAGTCTTAAGGGCGCAGGAGCAAGCAGTCCCCCTGAGCTGCAAAATGAGCCAGCGGGGAAGAAGACCGGCGTGGATGAATAGGGAGCTATTCCTGAGGCTCCGGGAGAAAAAGAGAATCTACCGCCTGTGGAAAGAGGGACAGGCCACTCAAAATGAATACAGGAAAGTTGTTAGGATGTGTAGAGGTGAAATCAGAAAGGCAAAAGCCCAGCTTGAATTTAACCTAGCCGCTGGTGTGAAAAGGAATAAGAAACTCTTTTATAAATACATTAACAGTAAGAGGAGGACAAAGGAGAATATCCACTCTTTGCTGGATGAGGCTGGGAATGTGACCACTGAGGATAAGGAGAAGGCGGAGGTTCTGAATGCCTTCTTTACGTCTGTCTTTAAAAGTCAGACCAGTTATCCTCAGGATACCCCTCTCTCTGACCTGGTAATCTCGGCCGGGGAGCACACTAACCCCCCTGTGATTCTGAAAGAAACAGTCAGAGACCTACTGCTCCAGCTGGACTGTCACAAGTCGATGGGGCCAGATGAGATCCACCCAAGAGTGCTGAGGGAACTGGCGGAGGTGATAGCCGAGCCGCTTTCCATCATCTGTCAGCGCTCCTTGTTGATTGGTGAGGTCCCAGAAGACTGGAGGCTTGCCAATGTGACTCCCATTTATAAGAAAGGTCGTAAGGAGGATCCGGGGAACTACAGGCCTGTCAGCCTGACCTCGGTGCCAGGGAAGGTTATGGAGCAGATCGTCTTGAGGGAGATCATGCGGCATGTGCAGGGTGACTGGGGGATCAGGCCTAGCCAGCATGGATTCATGAAGGGCAGGTCCTGTTTGACCAACCTGATCTCCTTCTATGATCTAGTGACCCATCTGGTGGATGAAGGAAAGGCTGTTGATGTGGTCTACCTAGACTTCAGCAAAGCCTTTGACACTGTCTCCCACAGCATTCTCCTGCAGAAGCTGGCAGCCCGAGGCTTGGATGGGTACACTCTTGGCTGGGTAAGGAGCTGGCTGGAGGGCCGGGCACAGAGAGTGGTGGTGAATGGAGTCAAATCCAGCTGGCGACCAGTCATGAGTGGTGTTCTGCAGGGGTCGGTGCTGGGGCCTGTCCTCTTCAATATCTTTATTGATGACCTCGATGAGGGCATTGAGTGCACCCTCAGTAAATTCGCAGATGACACCAAATTGGCTGGAAGTGTGGATCTGCCTGGGGGTAGCAAGGCCCTACAGAGGGATCTGGACAGGCTGGAGAGCTGGGCTGGAGCCAATGGGATGAGTTTCAACAAGGCCAAATGCCGGGTCCTGCACTTCGGCTACAACAACCCCAGGTGACGCTACAGGCTTGGGGCGGTGTGGCTGGAGGACTGCGTAGAGGAAATGGACCTGGGGGTATTGATTGATGCTCGGCTGAACATGAGCCGACAGTGTGCCCAGGTGGCCAAGAAGGCCAATGGCATCCTGGCTTGCATCAGAAACAGCGTTGCAAGCAGGAGCAGAGAGGTGGTTGTTCCCCTATATTCAGCACTCGTCAGGCCGCACCTCGAGTACTGTGTCCAGTTTTGGGCCCCTCACTGCAAGAAAGATATTGAGGCCCTGGAACGTGTTCAAAGGAGGGCAACGAAGCTGGTGAGGGGTCTGGAACACAGGCCATATGAGGAGAGGCTGAAGGAGCTGGGAATGTTCAGCCTGGAGAAGAGGAGGCTCAGGGGAGACCTCATTGCTCTCTATAACTTCCTGAAGGGAGGTTGTAGTGAGCTGGGGGTCGGCCTCTTCTCTTGTGTCATTAGTGATAGGACCAGGGGGAATGGTTTCAAGCTACGCCAGGGGAGATTCAGGCTGGACATGAGGAAGTATTACTTTTCAGTAAGGGTGGTCAGGCACTGGAATGGACTGCCCAGGGAGGTGGTGGAGTCACCGACCCTGGGGGTGTTCAAGGAAAGACTGGATGTTGCGTTGAGGGACATGGTTTAGTAGGAGCTATTGGGAATAGGTGAACGGTTGGACTGGGTGATCTTTTAGGTCTTTTCCAACCTTAGTGATTCTATGATTCTATGATTCTATGTTTAAAAGCAATGATAAGATCTTCTCTCAGTCTTCCCTTTTCCAGGCTGAACTATCTCAAATCTCCCACCTTTTCCTTATCAAGGAAATGCTACAGGTCCCTAATCTTTGTAGCCTTCTGCTGGATTCTGTCTGGTAATTCCCTGTCTTGAACTGGGGAACTGGAAATGGTTCCCCAGATATCGCCTTATCAGGACAGGGTAGAGGGGGAGGATCACCTCTCTTGACCTGCAGGACACTGAGGTTCTTCTCCACAGATCTACTTTCCAGCAGGCCAAGACCTAGCCTATTACTAATGAATGTTTTTATTCGTCCTCAGGTGTATAAACTCTGCACTTGCCTTTGCTGAACACTTAAAAGCTCTTTTCTGTCCAACAGAACACCTACTTCTTGTTGAATGACAGCAAAGCCTTTTGCTATGTCACCCACTTCTCCTATCTTCATATCTTCAGCAGACTAGCTGAGGGTGTACTTTCTCCCTTCATTCATGTCACAGATTAGTATGTTAAAAAAGGCTGGACCCAGTACCAACCCCCATGGATAACACTACTAGACAGATTGTTAGAATATATTACAAGCATTTTTTTTTTCTTCTCCCCCTCCCCTCCCCCCCCCCCCCCCCCCCAGACAGAAGATGAAGGGGGGGAGGGAAGGGGGAGGAGCTAATCTTCTCAGCAAAGATGAGCGTCTGCATTAATTGAGCGTCTGTACTGTTGTTCCACTCAGAAAAAAAAAAAAAAAAAAAAAAAAAAAAAAGGAAAATTTTACATTTACAAGAGAAGAAGCACAAAATTGGACACCAAAAATTATGCTTTGACTTTGGAAAGGAAAAAATATCTTTTCCCTTAACTGCAATCTACAGCCTAGTCACTCAAAAGTCTACATTTTTCAAGTCAGCTCATACTGAACAGTAACTTAATTCTCCTTCTGGATATTGGTTTGGCTCAGAAGATAACAGAATTCCAGCCTCTTTCCATTGATCATTTTTTCCAGGCATCTGGGGAAACACAGCTGTATCTTACTGGGAGAATACTGAGGATAAGATAGTGGCAATATTGGACAAGGAAAGATGTGGTGAAACTGTAGTAAACAGCGTAAATATCAGGAAGGAGAAGAAAAAAAGAAAAAAAAAGCAAACAAAAGCCCCATCTACTGAGTAAATCTGGTGAAATTTTGAAGTGTATTCTAGGATATTTAGCCTGGTGTAAGATGCGTATCAGCAGAACCAAATATTACTTTCCATTCTTAGATCAGTGCAACCTCTTACTTTACTCTTCCAGTGTAGCCTGCATCACACACTAATTTATCTCCAAGCGATTAACAAATAGCTGAAATGAATCAATTCTCCAGAATGCACTTCATGATCTGAAAAGCATCTATATTTACTGCAAACTCTGAGTATTAGGATATGCTTGAAATTAATAGACACTGAATTTTCTTTATCAAATCTGAATAAGTGGCAAAACTAGTCCAAAAAAGCAACTTGGATCTGAATCAAAGAACAAAAGCAAAATTATGCACTTAGTCTAATCCCTATTACAGAAGCTCATGCATCACAAAATCATTATTGTTTTTATACATTTTTGAACTTATTTTGTATGCAAGATCCCAAAACTAATCAAATGAGTCACTTGTATTTGTAGAAATAGAACATTTAACAGCAACAGCAACAAAGTAAGATGGAAATAAACAGCAAAAACATTTGCTAAATTTGCTAAACAGACCAAGAAACACTTTTCTTCTCTGTCTGCCTGAAACAACTCACAGAGAAAGCTTTCCTTAATCCTTCCCTTCCCTTCCCTTCCCTTCCCTTCCCTTCCCTTCCCTTCCCTTCCCTTCCCTTCCCTTCCCTTCCCTTCCCTTCCCTTCCCTTCCCTTCCCTTTCGTTATACTTTAATTAATATTAGTAAATAATAATACCTAAAAAAATAAAAAAAAAATCAGAAGACCACTTTCATTCAACTCAGCAAATGCAAGTATGTTTAGATCATGGAATAATACAAATAATATTTGGAGGATGCCTTTATAGTAATAATTTTGTAATAAATTTTCATGTAGCAAAGGTTTTTCTATTTTATCAACTTGCTTAATACACTAATTTTTTTACTCCTTTTGGAAGTTATTCTATATCCCCTCAGTTAATCATTGCTATTGTTTAACAGAGAGGACAAGAATTAATTATTGTTATTAGTGTAATTATCTAACAAAATATAAATCATTAGGACTTGGCTTCAGGATTTAGGAGCAATTGTGTATGTGCATATAACTGCGAAACAAAGATGGAACCAAAACTTCGAGCTGTATAGACTTGGAAACATGATAGCATCAGGCTCATCTTTCAGATGTGAGCTAAAAGGGAATTTGTAAACAAAATATGTTTCAAATACACAAAAATTCTTAGGGTTTAATTTTGTCAGTCAACTTGAGATAGGTTTGAACAGTACAGGGTTACCTGAGATTTGTCATAAAACCAGAGAGGACAGTATCAAAATGTTTTTTTAAATGAAAACACACACACAATAAGTATTAGAAATATTTAATTTCAGTATGGAATGTAGTCAAATGAAAGTCAGTGAAAAAAAAAAAACAAACACCTTTTTTCAAAGTATGCCTTTACATCCCTTTTTTTTTTTTTTCTTTTTTTTTTTTCCCATTTTATATTCTTTTATTTCATTTTACTTCCTAGTTCTAGCTTTATTTTTATCTATCCATGCAGCAAATCTATGACAAAATATATAGGTGTGCTTGATAATAAATTAGTGCACTACTCTGAAAAAAAAAAAAAAATCAGAAAACATTAAAGGGTTAAATCACTCTATGGAATCTATAATATCTAATAATGATAGAGAAGTATCTTTCCAGGTGAATAACTTTGTACATATTAACTAAACACAGAAATCTGTTCAGAAGTCTGATGTTTTTGGTGGTGTTTTTTTTCTGGAGTTAATGTTCAGATACAAATGTTCAGATACATAAATCACAACTCTTAAATCACTGTCTGTCTACACATTATTACTCTTCTGTGGTAGATCTCAGATATGAATGTGCTGAGCTTAACTTCTACTGCCAGCTTTTTTGGAACTTCTACTTCACTGAGTAGATCAAATAACAAGAGATTGACTGTCATCCTGTATAATCTGTTATCTTGGAACATACAACTGAAGGAATAAGACTTAAAACCCAAGGCAAATACTCTGTAATACTAACATCAAAAGGACATCCACTACTGGTGCCCTCTTCCTCATTCTTACCTATTCTGTCATATAATGACTACTCACAGCCCATCAAAATGAATGTGAAGTTTTCAGTGAAAAGACCTCTATATGTACAGTATGAAGTCACACAGAAGAGGGTGGGAAACAGGAGGTCAGATTAACCAGGGGATCCATTGAAGTGAACTATATTTATGATAAAATGATGCTTTCTAAAATTTCTGTGAGTTGGCTCTTAAGGAAAATTATTTTCTTATTTGAAGTATTTAATATTGAATGGAATGATGTACTGAAAGTCTTTTATCTAAAAGAGATTTCCCACTCAGAAACTTAATCCCAACTGTTACTCTTTTTATCATGGCTTAAAAAGGGAAGAAGAAATTAGAGGAAGGACAAACAAGCTAGGATATTATCAATATGTCATCCTATATATAATTTACCTATAAAAATCAGAGATGTAAATTGAACTTTTTCTCTTGCATTCCTATTCAATTCTGATGTTGTTACTGTAGCTGGACACATAATTTCCTGGACAGTGGATGTAGGTCATCAGGAAAATGTAGCCCTCATTTCAAATAATATAAATAGTCTTTCTGGACATTTTCCATTTTTAATCTGGTGTAAATTAATCTAGTCTGCACTTCAGTCAATCTTAATTAATGATTCACAATACTACATCAATTCTTTCTCTATTGCAATTTGAGCAGTAGGGACTATCTCAATATTACACTGAAGTGTTTCATACCCATTCCATATTGGAAACTCCTAGTCAATAAATGACAAATTGTCTTCCTCCTTTATCAGTTTCTTAATTGTCAGATCTTTTATTCCCTCCTCCACCTTACCCCCCCTTAGTTTATCTCAGATTTTCATTAATCCCATTGAATGTCATGACTAGACACTTCATCCCAGTGTTATTTCTCTAGATCATGCAAACATCCAATTCTTCTTAATTATCTGACCTTTCTCATTTTCTGAGATGTGTCATTATCTTGTGTAATCTACAACTCTGAGGGGTTTAAATTCATTAATTCATCAGATAAAATTTTCTGAAGAATGAAATAATAACATTTGAATAAATTCTTGCTTATCTCTTTAAACTCATGCTTTAAAACTCTTATAATGCAGGAAATGGAAACAAACGTTTCCTCAATGTGTATGTAAGTTGGATATTGTGATACTTTTATAATATGAGTATGGTACATTTTGCATTTTTTTTTCCTTCAAAAAAACATGTTTCTTACAAGAATATGTTTGGAAAAAATTGCTGCCATCTTTTGGCTACGTTGAAGGGGAAAAAGGGGGACATTATGTTGAAAGTTCCAGCAGACATCCTCAGTAACTGCTTTACTATGGACAAGTTAATTTGAAAATGCAGAAAGTTACTCTCAGATAAACATCCTTCCCCATTTTATATAGCGATCGTAGCATAACACCTGTGCCAGAATTATTGCCTTGGTTAAGCAGTAGGGAAAATAGCTGTCACTGAAAGATGTGGCACCGACATTGAGGATAAACATAACAACAAAACAGAGGTAACAACAAAACAGAGGTAACATATACAGACAGAAAATTATATCCATTTGCCCTGTTTAATCTTTTATATTTGGCACCTTGTCCTGTTGTTTGAATAGGAAATAAAACTTGTTTTACCTACATAATTATTATAATTACAACTTTCTTTATCCTGAAATTTATTTGGAATCTGTTATATTATTATTATATTACTTTTTCTGCTTATTTATTTTCTTCTTTTTTTTTTTTCTCTTTGAATTTCCAAAATATATAATTAAATTATTGTTATGTATTCAGACCAATACACTGGCTTTTGAGATGTACACTGCACATTCTGTAAAGTCTTTTTAAGAACAGAGAATACAATTGTCAGTGAGAATAAATCAGTGATAAAATCTGGGAGAATGAAACACTGTCCAGGGAAAATAATGACATATCTTGCCAGCACTGGATTTTATTAAAACATGCTGCAATTTTTCTTTATCTCTTGGAATGAGGCTCAGACAAGCATTCTGTTACTGATGGGACAGGAGAGGAGACCAACACCAGCTGAGCCATAATAGTACTCAGCAAAAAGTCAGGAGTTGTGAGGAAGAAAACAGTCACTGTAGACATCCTCCGCACTTTGCACAGTACAGCTGACTTTGCAGTTAGTAACATTTCTGCTTGGGCTCAAGGGCCAGCAGGCCAACAAGTTACATTCACACTATCCATCACCTCTCAGCAAGTGACATGAGCACTTACGCTAACAGCAGCGAACTGACCACTCTCTCCTCCTTACAGTGGATCCAGGGATGGTTTTGCAAAAATAGCTAATTAAAAAAAGGCTTATAATATCTCACTCCGTAACAAATTAAGCTGACTCATTGCCCCAGCCACCAATTATATTTAAAAAAATGAAAGAATAAAATCCCTCATTAATCATTCTTCCTCTTTCAACTTTACATTCCCAATTCACCCTTTCTCCCCAGATATGCTGCCATTGAAACTTACCGCTTTTGCCAACTCCCCCTGCTCCTAGCATCACCACCTTGTACTCTCTGGAGCTTGCTGAAGAATTGCTGGAGGAGCTGATCATTTTGTTTTCTAGCTCCATCTTGCACGAGGCAGAAGAAGGGAGAAAAAGGCAAGAAAAAAGCAACTGGCAGATGCTGTCTCTGATCTTAAACAACTATAAAAGCTCTGTTTAAAAAAAAAAAAAAAAAAAAAAAAAAAAAAAAAAAAAGGAGAATGGAAAGGTATAATACAAGAGGTATGATTTATCAGCCTTACACTCGCTGCTGTGCCTGTGTTAGCTGGAGAATGTCTCATAGCAACCACTTTAACAGCTTCCAATAAAAATCTCTCTCTGCCCCCTCCCAGCTCTGTATCATTTTCCATGTTTCTCCTTCTGGACAGAAGCAGTTTTGTGAGGCTCAAGAGCTTAGATACCTCTGGGTGTTGCTGTGTCACTGGAATCAAATTTAGCAGACACTCCAGAAAAAAAAAAAAAAAAAGAAAATAAATGGATTAGATTGCTGAATTATGATGCTTGCATTCTGTGTATCACTTTCTTGGATTTTAAGCAACAACAAACTACCAGACAGCCCCCTTATATACTTGGAGTTAAATATTGATTATGTCTTCATAAAGTTTGCAAGATTTACATTTAATACAATCATAAACAAAAAGATCAACAACTTATAAAAGTCGTTGCTTTTGATTAATCTTCCTTCAAAGTTTTCTATGGTTAGGATTGCCCATAGATAATTTTCTTTTATTTCAGTCTGCATTATTTATTTATTCACAGATTCATGAGTTTTGAAAGAGGGAAAGCAGCAGGGGCTTGTTTTGTTTTTATTTCCACAGAGAATTTCAGAAGAGAACTGAAACTAGAGAAGAAACACCCATTCATCTAGAACATATTTATGTAAGTAAAATAAATAAAAACAATTCTAAGTATTTCTTACAAAAATCATGTAACATACCCAAACAACTCAGTTTGTTCTAATAGATAAGGAAAAAATAAAAAAAGAAAAAAGAAAAAAGAAAAAAAAAAAAAAGAAAGAAATCCAAACGTCACACTGTGACCTATTCTCTCTTTAGTATTATTTAGCAAACTTACAAACAAGTGACCAGAATACTTCAGTGATTTCTGTAGGATATCCTTAAAAGCTGCATTATATTTAAAGAATATGGGAAGTATCATAGAATGATAGAATGCCCTGGCTTAAAAAGGACTTCAGAAATCATCTGGTTTCAATCCCACTGCCATAGGCAGTCACCAACCATTAGACCAGGCTGCCCAGAGCCACATCCAGCCTGGCCTTGAATGTATCCAGGGAGGGGGCATCTACAGACTCCTTGGGCAGCCTGTTTCAACAATTTAAAACCCTCGAATGAAAAAACTTCCTCCTAATTTCTAACCTAAATCTCCTGTCTTAGTTTAAAACCATTTTCCCTTGTTCATCCTCATAAAAAATCATTTTGATTCCTATTCATATGCTCCCTTCAAGTACTTGAAGACCACAATGAGGTCTCCACAGAGCCTTCCCTTCTCCAAGCTAAGCAAGCCATTTCCCTCAATCATTCTCCATAGGAGTGATGCTCCAGCCCTCAGAGCAGTGGCCCTCCTCTGGACCCTTTCAAAGAGCTCCACATCCTTTCTGTACTGGGGACCCCAGGCCTGGATGCAGTACTCCAGATGGGGCATCACAAGAGCTGAGTAAAGGGGGACAATCACCTCCCTCTTCCTGCTGGCCACCCCTCTTTTAGTGCAGCCCAGAACACATTTGACCTCCCGGGCTGCAGGCGCACACTGCTGACTCATGTCCAGCTTCTTGTCCACAAGGATCCCCAAATCCTTCTCCACAGGGCTGCTCTCAAGGGATTCTCCTTCCAGTTTGTACAACTGTATATGACATTTAGGATGCACTCAACATCATTGTCTATGTCATTGATATAGATGTTAAAGAATACTTGTCCCAAGACTGACCCTTGAGGTAAACCGCTTGTGACCAGCCTCCATCCAGATGTAGAACCATTGATCACAACCCTTTGCCTGTGACCATCCAACCAGTTCTTAATCCATTGAACCACTCATCTTTCAAATCCACACCTCTCCAATCTGGAGGGAAGGATGTGGTGAGGGACTATGTCAGAGGTCTTGCAGAAATCAGGAAGATTACATCTGTCACTCTTCCTCTGATCACTGATGTGTCACTCCATCAAAGAAAGCCCCCAGATTGATCAGGCAAGATCTGCCTTTGGTGAATGTCATGGTTTTATGATTTTTGGCTATCAGTATTCCACACCATAACATCATGTAATGCACTGGGGGGGTGGGGAGGGGTTGACTTCTGCCGAATATTCGTTCGACAAAGAAGAACTATGTTTCCCCAGGAGGCTTTGTGGTCAGCAGGGAGATATAACTCTGTGCAAGGTCACCTGACTTTCTTCTTCGCCTGCTCTTCGCCTTTTGTGCTTCGCTGTCTGCTTTTCTTCAGTCACTCAATTGGACTGCACTTCTCACCTCAGCATTGTGGTGAGGTCTATCTACCAACCAGACAGACTCTCTCATTGTATTTTGCTAATACTATATTTAGTAAATCATTTGTTCCACCTCAGAGTATTGCCGTTGTTTTCAAGTATTTTGGGGTCCCCTGTTTCCCTTTTCTGGAGGCACGGATCCACAGATCCCTCCGCCCCGCTGGTCACAGAACCGGGCCGAACCAGCCCATAAACCGTTGACAGTGAACCTGTGCTAGCTGTCTCAGATCTCCTCTTTGTTTCATATGTGCTTTAACAAGGTAACCAGGAGGATCTGCTTCATGATCAAAGGCACAGAGGTGAGGCTCACTAGCCTGTAGTTCCCCTGTCATCCTTTCTCCCTTTCTTGAAAATGAGCAATGTTTCCCCTTTTCCAGTCACCTGGGATTTTCCCCAACAGCCGTGATTTTTCACATGTGGTGGAAAGCGGCTTGGCAACTACATCAGCCATCTCTATCAGAACCCTAGGATGGATATCACCTGACCCCACTGACTGATATACATTCAGTTTCAAAGGTCTTGGACACATCCCACTGTTACAGCAGGGTAGAATCTGCTCCTCTCACCCGCACTTGGAGTTTCAGGGTCCTGGCAGACATAGGGAGGAGCCTGATCACCAGTGAAAATGGAGGCAGAGCGCTTATTGAACACCTCAGCTTTTCCATGTCTGAGGAATCCAGTTCTCTGTCCTCATTTATCAGAGGGGGAACACTCTCCTTGGTCTGTCCCCTCCTGCCTATGTGCCTATAGAACCCCTTGTTATTTTTCACATCCCTTGCCAAGTTCAGCTCCATCTATGCCTTGGTTTTCCTGATCATATCCCTGTGGAAAATGTCCTTCCCAGATTACACAACCCTGCTTCAATTTCTTGTACATTTCCCTCTTTTCCCTCAGATTAAGCTGCAGGTCCTTGCTCAGCCATGCTGGTCACCCTCCTCCTCTGCTTGATTTCTTTTGCTGGGGGCTGGAGAGCTCTTCTGCTCACCGAAGTGTGTTCTTAAAGAGCTACTAGATCTTTTCTGTTCCTTTGCCTTTAAGGACAGATTCCCAGGAGATCTCATCCAGCAGTTCCTTGAGCAACTGGAATTTTGCTCTCCTGGAGTTTAGGGTATTAAATATAATGCCACCTCTTCTCGCTCAGGAAGTATTCAAGACTCATACCAATAAACCCAAGGAAACACTAGAAAAAAATCAGTCTGTTCCCAGCCACATAGAAAAAGAGAACAGATGGATGCTGGTGATAGGTCTGGAGTACCAGTCTTATGAGGAGCAGCTGAGGGAAATAGGGTTCTTTAATCTGAAGAAGAGGAGGCTCAGAGGAGACCTTGTTGCTCTCTATAACTACAGAAAAGAAGATAAGAGTTTCAGAAATTTCTGTCATGAGATTGTGATATGACAAAAGGTGATGGCCTCAATTTACACCAGCTGAGGTTCAGATTGTATGTTAGTGAAAATTTCTTCTCAGAAAGAATGGTCTGGCACTGGAACAGTCTGCCAGAGAGGTGGTGGAGTCCCTATCCCAAGAAGATTACAAGAGATATGGAGGTGCGGCACTGAGGGACATGGTTTAGTGGGAATGATGGGGAGGAGTTGATGGTTGAAACAGATGATCTTAGAGATATTTTCCAACCTTAACGTTTCTATGCCTCTATGATTCTTTGATTCTATTCTCTACTACAGCCTTCTTACAGGTTTTCTGTAATAACTACACTCTGTGCAGTTTTGTATGCTAGAATCGCGTAGCTTTATCTATGCCTGGATACAAACCTGAGAATTCAGGAGGGTTTTTCTTCAGAGAATAAAATATGTATGATTTAAGTAGAAAATTCTTAATGTAGTAATATGATGTCTAAATATCAAAACTCTGCAGTAAAAGACAGGAAGATCAGTAATTGATTATCGTGATTAGAATTCCATTCTCATTAAAATTATCCTCAAACGCTCAGCATTAACCTAACAAATAAAGCAAATAATAATATTAAAATCACTCTTTAAAACAGCTAGATTTTCTAAGTAATCTCTCATCAACAATGTTTACCCTCATACCTGTCAGCAGCATTTGTAAGACATTAAAGATACCAGGGAAGTGAGTGGTTGTGGGAGTGACTCAAAGGGAAACCTCAATAATTTATTTTTTTTTTTTAAATATTAGTGAAAATTACATACACTTAATAGACAATAATTAGGTGTTTTTTTTTTCTTCCCCTGTGGATAAAGTTTGCCAGATTTTCTTTTTACAGCTCTAAAATAAGAAGAATAATAGGAAATGGGCTACTACAAAACAGAATTATGCAAGGAGCAAAATAAGACAGAAGTAAAAAAAAACAAACCTTTACTCATATTTTAAGAAAACCTAGAAAAACAGAAGACAGAGTTTTATATAATGTAGAAGAGTGGAACAAATATCTGTTTCTAGAAGACTAACTATTTAAATTCTCCATTTAAAACCAAAGATTCAGGTTTATTAAACTGTTAACAGCCTAATAAGTAACATTACAGTTTATGAAGAAAATATGGACAATTTCCTCTATTATCTCACTCTATATATAGTCTATATTTCCTCCTAACTATTTCTTTTCCACATCCTAAAATGATGATACTAAATTTCCATTTATAATGAAGAAATTGTTCTACTGTTTGTTGCTGTAACTTCTTACTGACAGGCTCCTTTACCCTAGTTTCATTCACTTCAGTGGAAGACTAGCATTTTAGCTTCATTTCCATTTATGATAATATCAGTTAGTCTTCCTTTTCCCACCTACATAGAAAAGTACAAGGTTTTTGCAACAAAAGGAAAAAAGAGAAAAAAAAAAAAAAAAAAGGAAAAAAAAAAAGAAAAAAAAAAAAAGGAAAGAAGAAAAAGAAAAGAACAAAAAACCTGAGATGCTTTGAAATGACTCTCTTGAAACACCTAAAACTAAAGGAAAAATCAGTGGTGCAGAAGCCTTATGGGCAACAGGAAGAAACAATACCAAACACAACAGTCAAAATGGAGGTACTATTTTTTCAAATGGTTTTTTAAAATATATGGATAATACAACAAATTCTAAACTTTTATTTCATTCCTTTGTTTCCTTGCTAGAATAATGCATTTATCATGACGCAAATTCATAGATAACTGTCCTCAGGCAAACAAGAGCAGCTGCAATGATTGAAAAAAACTTGGGGTACTAACCTGTAATGAATCATTTATTTAATAAATTCAGGCTTTACTGCTGTTTACTTATTGCTTATGACCACAGAGTCAATCTGGATTTTTTTTTTCCTTTTAATTTGTTATTCAAAATAACTTAAGACAACAAACAAACAAATAAACTATTAACAGAAAGAATTCAGTATTCAAAATTTGTCAAGATGAATTTTTGTGTTTTGACTGTTAATTCTGATCCTTAAGGAAGCTTAGGTCTTAAGAAAAGATAACATAGCATGTTCAAAAATGAGCTTTTTCATGAGAAAATGTTGTTAGAAAATACTATTCATCCTACCTCTGCACTTGCTCTAGGGCTATTGAATAAAATAATGAGATGTTAATACAACATGTAAATGTTCTGAAATTGTTTCCTAGAGCACTTTATGTTGAAGAGATTTTATCAATTAACCTGGGTAAATATTCTTGTCATTAGGTAGTGAGCGGATGAGTTTAAAAATTTAAACAGCAAGCAAAATGCAAATCTTGACTGATCTGTGTTCCAATAAGTGATGGGCATAAAGGCATGTGAACCATTTAATAAGCCAATATGCATGAGCCCAGTGGGGGCCATTATTTTATGGAAAAACTGACCACTTTTTGTCCTTTGTGCTTACATAAAAGATACAGCAGAGAGAATGTAAAAAGAATTCTTCATTAAATAAAAGAAAGAAAGAAAAAAAAAAAAAAAAAAAAGCATTTAAACTCACTTTGCTTAAGTGCTGAAAAAAAAGGGTGCTAATCTAGAAATTATCCACAGTGCAGGAGCACTGATCAAACGTACTCCTGAGAAAAGCTACTCTGTCCTGACTTGATCAATTCTGAGTAAAGCTAGCACAATAGAGTAATTGTTAGGGGACTTAAAAATTTAAAGAAAAAATCTTTTATATTAACAAATTTAATGTATTAATTCCTAAATATGTTGAGCACCTGTGAATCATAATAGTAAGAAACCTCCAGCAACTTTCCATTTTTGTAAGTCAGATTCCTACTAGAAATACTCAGGAGTTCAATCACTCATCTGCCACAGACATCCTGACTTGCCTAGGCAATCCCCATCCTTTTTCTGTTCTTCAAATTACTCATCTCTTTGATGTCTAATTTTGTCACACATACCTCAGTATTCTTGATGGGATGCTTGACAACATCCCACTTTGAAGTCAGCGTTTTAGTTCAAGCTGTTAAGACTTTTATTCTGAAGTTCTTATTTACATCCCTATTGTCAGACAACATATTGTCCCATACTTCTGTTGCAATGCACTTGAATTTAAGCCTTATTAGTAGGTTGAATGACAATTGCAAATTAAGGGAAATAAGACACAAAATTGACTATTAACAGAGAATACAGAAACAAACGTGGAGCCCACAGAATCATGATTCTGGATTTGTTATTAAGGTTTGACGCAAATTCAGAGCATCATTTGGTTGTGTATCCCAGGTGAAACAGCTAGTGCAGCAACTAATACTGCATCTGTTGTACAAACATCTGAGAAGTACGGGATGTTCATTCTTGAGAACACTTTTAGAAGGTCTTCCAGATGACAGTTCTTTAACTTCTAGAACAGAAATGCTGAAGATCACGTTCCTGTAATATGTCAAAGAGAAAAGCTACTTTATTTCAGTTTCCAATAAGTTTTCACAAATGATTTATGATCTTACTATCCAGAAATATTAATGATTCCAGGTCATTTATGGATTTATGCTGAATTTTGATTGCATTCATAGGTAATATTTTTTACACTTTCAAATATAAGACTGAAATTCAGAATGTAAAAAACTTAAATACCAAATTGCATTAATTCCATGTAAACATGCTCCCAGTGGGCGCAGATACATGTTTATTCACCTTCCAGAGCTTTTTTTCTGAAAGAAAAATGACGAGCAGAATTACAGTATGAAATACTATGCAGTTAGGGTTAGATGGGCCCTGAAAAGGTCATCTTTTGCATCTCTGTAAGACTATATAAATCCTTTTATTTAATTTGGGAAATATTTGGTTAACCTTACCTTAAAGTCTTCCAGAGACAGAAATTACAGTGTTTTAAACACTGAAATAAATTACCTCACTATCCCACCAGAAATTTCTTAGAAATTCAAACATATATTACAGATAGTCTATCATTTCTCATCTTACTTGCTACAGCTATTATGAAAGGATATAGTAAATGTACAACAACTGAACACAAATTTAATTAATGAGTTAGTTAATGCAAATTAATGTCACATACAGGGAATGTTGTTCTCTCAAGCCGTACTGTCTTCTCTTAATCATTCATATTTCTTCCTTTTTACCAGGAAATCTACTCTATTATTACTCCATCATGAGGAATGTATGCTACTATTATTTTCCAAGACTCTCCAATGTCTGATTTGAAACATATATCCAAAATATAAACTTCCTTGGTTGAAGTCTTCATACAGTATGGAGCTATATTTACTGTCAGTGCATTACAGTGCATTCATGATTAGAATTTCCTTCTCTGCACTGGTTCACCCTTATCTTGAGTACTGTGTGCAGTTTTGGATGCCACAATCTAAAAAGAAGATAAAATTCTTAGATAGTATTGAAAGGAGGGCTATAAAGTTGGCAAAGAGTCAGAGGAGAAGATGCATGAGCTGTGTCTGAATTTCTTGTTTTTTTCAGCCTAGAGAAGAGGAGACTGAGAGTAGACCTCATTGTGTACTACAGCTCCTCACAAGGGGAAGTGAAGGGGTAATAGAATCAAAGGAAATATTATGAAATGCAACAAGGGAGATTCAAGTTGGATATCAGGAAAACATTTTTTCATTAAGAGAGTGGTTGAGCACTGGAACAGACTTCCCAAGGAAGTGCTAGTAGCAGAACAGCTTGCCAGAGTTTAACAAGTGTCTGGACAACATTCTCAGGCATACAGTCTGACTTTTGGGTACTCTTGTGTGGAGACAGTAGTTGGAATCGGTGTTCACTGCAGATTATAAGTTGCTGACCATTACCTTCCTCAGCCCTGCCATGTTCCATCCCATTGTTGTACTATATGAATATAACTGCGTTATTTCTCTAATGTGTTTAGATTAAACCAGGTATCTTCACAATGTTAGCTTCATTCTCCTTTCTCTTGACTATCTGTACAGATATTTAGGATACCATCACCGGGTTCCTTGGTTATAACCATCCACATGGCTTGCAGTTCTGCCCATTGGCTGCTCTGACCATCCCCCTCATCAAACCAGATTGTCTCAATGGAGGGATGGTATGCTATTGCTCTCCACTTGCTTGGGTTGCCCTTGCTGGACCCATCTGTGTACCAGGCATCTTCAAGGATAGGATATTTTGAACAGGATTCTTTTCTGGTGGAGTGACTGATGTCTTTTTGGTCGTGTCATACACCACTGGGTCTTCTGAAGTTCTTCTTTCAATGGTGATGAAGACAGACTATTCCTTTGGCTGAGGTAGGCTACCCATTGTGCCACTGTTTGTGCTTGGGCCACTCCTGTCTTAGGAAGGTGGGTCAGATCTTTCACCCACCCCTGGGTTGGCATAGTGGTCTTCACTGTCACTTCAGCAGTTTGAGTTATTGGCTCTACTGTCTGTAATGCAGAGTAGGCAGCCAATAACTGTTTTTCAATCATACTGCATCTTTCTTCTGCTCCAGGCCAGACCTGAGACCAGAATCTAATGCAGGTCCAAACAGAACTCTGGTGTTGCCATAGGCCCCAACTGAAGCCGTCTTGAGTAACATGAACGTCCAACTCGGCTGGGAGGGTAGGATCAAATATACCCAACGCCTGGGCTTGTTTAACTGCTAGTTTTGCCTGTTGGAAGACATCCTGTAATGTTTTCCCTCAGTCCTAGAAACTCTTGCAGCTGCTTAGGTGTTGTAGGGACTGGGAATGCCTGAACCTTATCTATGACTGCACTGAGTAGTACTTTGGTCTTACCTGGTCAAACCACCCCCAGAAATTTTGTAGACAGGCACGGACCTTTTGGGGATTGGGGATTTATAGCCCATCCTCTCTGTTGCAAATAGGCGGTTAATGAATCTGCTGCCTGTCCTACCACCTCCATTGAGTCGGATGTCAACAGGAGATCATCAATATAATGATGTAAGTTAATGTCATCAGCTTTTTTCCAATTAGCCAGGTCACACGCGACTAGATTATGACAATACGTTGGGGATTGCATGTACCTCTGTGACAGGACCTGAAAGGTCCTCTGCCTGCCTCCCCAAGCAAATGCAAGCTGATCTTGCAATTCTTCAGCAATTGGGATACTGAAGAACACATTTGCTAAACCTAGGACACAATGATAGGTTTTTATCTCCTTACTCAATGTGTCCATTAGGGAGGCAATATTGGGTTTGGCCGCATGAATAGGCAGCATGACCTTATTTAATTCTCTGTAATCCACTATCACTCTCCATGTTCCATCTCTCTTTCTAACTGGTCATATGGGGGAATTATATGGGGGAATTATATGGGCTGTGTGCAAGTCTTATAATGCCCACTTTTTCTAATTCCTGCACCATTCTCAATATTTCATCTTGCCTATCTGGGAGTCTATACTGTCTTACATTAGAAATCTGGTGCTGTTTCGGCAGGCAAATAGGTCCATGTTTCATATGGCGTCTCAATATTGCCTGCACTGTCCAGATACTGATACATCTCTGTCAAAGTCTTTACTCTCCTGTAGTTGTTTGGAAAGCCAGCCCACATAGAATATCTATGCCCAAGATGTATTCCTGGACTGGGGCAATAGACAAACTTTATACTCCCGGGGTGGGAGATGCCCAACCCCAATTTCAACCATGTTTGGGTAACAGGAATAGTCTGTCCACCAAAACCACCAATCATCACTCTGTCTCCATCAAATTTAGTCAGTTCTCCATAGATAATTGATATTTCTGCTCCAGTGTCCACTAACTCTCTGAATATTTGGGGGGACCAATAAATTGTTAATTCTACATAGGGCCTCTGATCCAATCTGGAAGACCCTAGGGGGACTAACATCCCTTGTCACACCATGAATTGTGTTACTGACAATTCTTTTGCCTTTGGTGGCTCAGGCATCATGGCCTAAGACATCTGAGGAGGCTTATTTTCCCTAGTGGGGACTTTAGAAAGTCTTCTAAATTCCATGTTGTAGTTGGTAACCTATTTAAAACTCTCACCCTAGGTTTCGCAAGTGTAGAGTCTTGCATATGGGGAGGAATAATTCCATGCACCAGTACAGGTTGGGGGATGACCTGCTGGAGGGGAGCTCTGCGGAAAGGGACCTGGGTGTCCTGGTGGATGACAGGTTGGCCATGAGCCAGCAGTGTGCCCTTGTGGCCAAAAAGGCCAATGGCTTACTGGGGTGTGTTAAAAAGAGCGTGTCCAGCAGGTCGAGGGAGGTGATCCTCCCCATCTTCTCTGCCCTGGTAACACCTCATCTGGAGTACTGCGTCCAGTTCTGGGCTCCCCAGTACAAAAAAGACAAGGATCTCTTGGAAAGAGTTCAGCAGAGGGCCACGAAGATGGTGAAGGGCCTGGAGCATCTCTCCTATGAGGAAAGGCTGAGTGATCTGGGTCTGTTCAGCCTTGAGAAAAGAAGACTGAGAGGGGACCTGATCCAGGTCTATAAGTATCTAAGGTGTGGGGGGCAGAATGGTGAGGCCAGACTGTTTTCAGTGGTGAGTAGAGACAGGACAAGGGGAAATGGCTGGAAACTGGAGCATAGGAAGTTCCGCACAAACATGCGCAAGAACTTCTTTACAGTGAGGGTGACGGAGCACTGGAACAGGCTGCCCAGGGAGGTGGTGGAGTCTCCTTCTCTGGAGATGTTCAAGACCTGCCTGGATGCCTACCTGTGCAACCTGGTGTAGGGAACCTGCTTTGGCAGGGGGGTTGGACTCAATGATCTCTGGAGGTCCCTTCCAACCCCTACAATTCTGTGATTCTGTGATTCTTAATGTAGTTTTGAGATTTCTGATTGTCCTTTAGTTGTTTCAAATGCTGGAGAAGATCATAATTGGGCTGGCGATCAGTCACCTAGGAGGAATAATTGCATGCACCAGTACAGGCTAGGAGATGAGCTGCTGGAGAGGAGCTCTGCAGAGAGGGACCTGGGTGTCCTGGTGGACAACAGGTTGGCCATGAGCCAGCAGTGTGCCCTCGTGGCCAAAAAGGCCAATGGCTTACTGGGGTGCAGTAAAAAGAGGGTGGCCAGCAGGTTGAGGGAGGAGATCCTCCCCCTCTACTCTGCCCTGGTAAGGCCTCATCTGGAGTACTGTGTCCAGTTCTGGGCTCCCCAGTACAAAAAAGACAAGGACCTCTTGGAAAGAGTCCAGCGGAGGGCCACAAAGATGGTGAAGGGCCTGGAGCATCTCTCCTATGAAGAAAGGCTGAGTGAACTGGGCCTATTTAGCCTTTAGAAAAGACGACTGAGAGAGGATCTTATCCAGGTTTATAAATATCTAAGATGTGGGGGCCATAGTGGTGAGGCCAGTCTCTTTTCAGTGGTACGTGGAGACAGGACAAGGGGAAACGGACATAAGCTGCAGCATAGGAAGTTCTGCACAAATGTGCGTAAGAACTTCTTTACGTTGAGGGTGACGGAGCACTGGAACAGGCTGCCTGGGGGGTTGTGGAGTCTCCTTCTCTGGAGATGTTCAAGTCTCGCCTGGCTGCCTACCTGTGTGACCTGGTTTAGGGAACCTGCTTTGGCAATGGGGTTGGTCTCGATGATCTCTAGAGGTCCCTTCCAACCCCTACAATTCTGTGATTTTGTGTGATAATCTTAGCAAATTGGACCCTGGCCCAAATTAAATCATTAAACATTTGCTTTTGAGAAACCCTTACAAGTCCCAGTTGAGGAGCTCGAGTAACCGGCCTCTAGGTTTTAATCACCAGCAGGACCTCGGCTTCTTCTAATGTCCGGAAGTTGCACCGAGTCCACAGGCGTTCTGTTTCTCCTGGGTTGGCCACTAACTGGGCAGTCTGCTGCACTACCACTTCTGAGGCCAGCAGGGGATTTAATATAGAGACCAAAGTGCCATACAGATGAAAAGGAGCTTGCTTTAGAATCAAGACTCTCATCCCTGCTGAGAATTTGACCATATCAGGGCTATCAAATATATCTTCATAAATTGCTTCCCTTATGCCTAGTTCATGGATACAATTTTGAAGGTCCTATATCGGATCTATTTGGCCATACCACATGGCAGGCTGCCATTAACCATTCTATTATAGAATGGTTTTAATTAAAATATTGAACAGCAGAATATAATCTCTGCCTGGGAGCAGGATGGACAGTCATGGTGGCCAACTTGGATATTTCCGGGCCATACACTATAACACTTTCTGCCCCAGAATCCCACAGTCTTAATAACCAAGGTGGCACACTTCCTCCAGGCTTCTGCCGAAATCACTGTACTAAAGCTAATAATTCTGTTGCCGTGTATGGCCAGGCTGTTACATGCAAATGAATCTGGGCAGGTGGCCACTGATCAGGCGGCACCCCTGCCCATCTATCTGTACTTTCTTTGTTTTCTGAGTTATAACAGGATGAACCTCTAGTGGATCTATCAGAATCGCAGCTTTGAGATCTAATTTAGAAGTCCGTTGATTCAGGAATCTAGTCACTGTCTATTGAAATGTTGCAAACAATCTACTGGAAGATGCAGAATTGTTAACATGCCAAGTTCTTGTTCTAACTTTTTGATACGGTCTCTCAAAAGTTGGTTTTCATTTTCTGAAGTATTGTTCCTTATTTCAGCATGATTTAAATCATTTAGTAGTGGCTATGCCACTATGGAAGCAGCTAGTTGCTCTTTCGTGATTACTGTATCTTGTAGAGATCGATTGTGAAATCAAACAGTAGGGTAGTACGTGTTGTAACCTGATAGGAGGACCTGCCCCGTATAGGTGGTCCTATAGTGCTAAGCAATGGTATATAAAGGGATGTGTTGCTCAATAAAGAGAGCATTTTCAAGACCGCACCATACGAGTACGAGCTGCTTGATAGGTCGAGGGTACACTGTTTGCAGGGAGCTCTCACATAGTGAGAGCGCGAGGCAACACTTTGCTAAGTCCCTACAAGTAGTCTGCCACACGATATGGGGAGATATTTCCCATACCGTGTAGACAAACC
Source organism: Lagopus muta (assembly GCF_023343835.1). Lineage (NCBI taxonomy): Eukaryota > Metazoa > Chordata > Aves > Galliformes > Phasianidae > Lagopus > Lagopus muta. Next base: position 4,453,828 of record NC_064472.1, on the reverse strand, counting down.
CATTTTTCAGTGATAACCACTAGTTCACAACAGGGAGATCCCACAAATCCTGTGATCTGCCCTGGAATCATTTTATCTAGGGGAGTAATGTTCTCCCCTGACCCATTTATAGAAATTCCACAGAAAGGACATGAATAAATTTTAGTACATCTGGCCTGCTGGCACACCAAGTGTTTAATCAATGAATATACAGATGTTATAATTAAGAAATATACAGGAGAGTTAGGCTAATTAAGATTATTGCCACAGGAAGATAATAAATGGAAAATGCTTACTGATCTTGTAGGCTTGCAATATTCTCCACAAGGAGTGATGCCCAGGAAGAGATTCTTCCTTAGTGGCAGTCAGCACTTGAATGGAATCTAGGCAGCACAGGTGAAGGCAATTCACCTGTGCTCCTGTGGGTGAGTCATTGCTTGCCTCAAGTGGTCAATCAGAGGTTAAAGCCATGATTCAACAGTTCCCATACACCATGTCATATACACTTTTTTTTTTATTTATTTACTGTAATTGGTACAGTATATGGTATAACTTGTGACATAGCTTTAATAATTCCTTAATTATCTTTGACATCTTCTTCATTTGTTTATATTTATTCTATATTTGATTGCATAGAAAGTGTCACTACCAACAGCTGTATTACACAAACTCACTAATGAGTAAAAATGTTAGATTAACTTTTATATTCTATCTACACTCACTCAGTAATTCAGAAATATCATGAACCGTCAGTAAACACATTTTTTTTCTTATTTTTGAAACAGAATCACAGAATTTTTGTTGTATTGCAATCTTTCTTCTCACATTTTTCATGTTTCTGAATGATTTATACAAACCATATATGCTCAAAAACAAATAACATCAACATCAAACAATAAGATTATCTAGATTCTGTAAGTAGCTCTTGTAATCCTTCTCTACCCCACATCACCTAAATTTACTTAAACGAGAATGTTCAGCTTTCAAGCTATTTTTTCTACTTGTACTCAATGTTAGCATTTTTTCAAGGCACAAATGACAGAATTATCTAATTTGTATCTTCTTATCCAGACAATCATACAAACCATTTAAAAATAAATATTTTATATCTTATATCTTATATACATATTATATTTTATATATTTTAAATAAAGGACATTTTAACAGCCCAACTTGCATATATTCAGAGCTCAAAAAGACCTCCAGAGAATGAACTTTCCCTGAGCTCTCAGAATCTTAAAGAAATCACTCCCAATGCAAATCTGGGTAACTGAATTTACCAGCTTACATTTCTTCTTTTATTTTCTTCTCATGTATATGTAATAGTGATTCATCTGGCAGGTATGGGCCGTGAACCATGCTAAGGAATCTTCTAATTGTAGCAGAAATGCACTATAATGAATCCCATAAAAAATCACTGATTCTGACATTGGAAAGACATTGGGAATATTAAAATTGAAATTCCAGTTTCTAGAGGGTTTGGGTGCACATTACCATATATTTCCCTAAGTTTGTAAATTATTCTTTTCATACTGCAATTTGCACAGCAAAGTAATTTTTCATGGATTATCTTTATAGGATAGTGGTGAGTGTAATCAGTCAAATTTAATTGACAGCTCAATGGAACATAAGGAAATTTGATTTTCTAGATTCTTGATCTTTGGGAACTTCAAATTAAAGGCAGACTATTAAGGCTTATACTGGCAAATTATTATTACTATTATTATTTATTATTATTATTATTTATTATTACTATTATTTATTATTATTATTATTTTAATCAATGCACTTTACAACAGAGAGATTGTATGCAATCAATAGCGTCAAATACAACATATTTTCCTGCATTTCATTTTTTTTATATAGGTCTTTATTCTTTTTCGTAAAGTTCTGGCAATGAGTTTGACATAATAATATCACAGAATCATAGAATGACTTGGACTGGAAGGGACTTCAAGGATCATCAAGTTCAAAACCTCCCCCCCCCACCACAGGCAAAACCACCAACCTCCATGTTTAATACTAGACTAGGATGCCCAGGGCTCCATCCAATCTGCAATTAAACACTTCCAGAGACGGGGCATCCACAATCTCTCTGGGCAGCCTGTTCCAGCACCTCACCATTCCCATAGTAAAGAATTTCCTTCTGACATCCAACCTAAATCTTCCCTCTTCCAAATTAAAACCATTTCCCCTTGTCCTGCCATTACCTACCTTTGTAAAGAGTTGACTCCCCTCCTGTTTGTAGGCTTCCTTTAGGTACTGAAAGGCTGCAATGAGGTCACCCTGCAGCCTTCTTTTCTCCAGGATGAACAAGCCCAGCTCCTTCAACCTGTCTTCTTAGGAGAGGTGCTCCAGCCCTCTCATCACTTTTGTGGCACTCCTCTGGAACCCCTCCAACAGCTGACCCTCTCCAATAGCTCTCTGTGTTTCTTGTACTGGGGGCTCCAGACCTGGATGCAGTATTCCAGATGGGGCCTCACAAGAGCAGAGTAGAGGGGCACAATCACCTCCCTGTCTCTGCTGGCCACCCCTCTGCTGATGGAGCCCAGGATGCCATTTGGTTTCTGAGCTGCAAGAGCACACTGCTGGCTCATGTTCAGCTTTTCGTCCATCACGACCCCCAGGTCCTTCTCTGCAGGGCTGCTCTCAAAGACTGCTCTTTCCAGTCTGTATGGATGCCTGGGATTCCTCCAGCTCAGGTGCAAAACCTTGCACTGTGCTGTGTTGAACCTCATCAGATTCACTCTGGCCCACCTTTCAAGCCTGTTGAGGTCCTTCTGAATGGCATTCCTGTCTTCCACTGTTTCAACCCTACCACTTAGCTTGGTGTCACCAGCAAACTTGCTGTGGATACACTCAATTCCATCATCGATGTCATTGATAACAATGTTAAAGAGCACCCCCGCACACGACCCTGGGGGACACTGCTTATTTACCAGCCCCCACCCAGACATAGAACCATT